>NC_072768.1:41067380-41245747 GCF_022539595.1 Amphiprion ocellaris
TAATGAGGTTCTAGTGGTTGTTAATAAGGTTCCAATGGTTGATGACAAGGTTCCAGTGGTTGATGATGAGGTTCCAGTGATTGTTAATAAGGCTCCTGTAGTTGTTAATAAGACTGTAGTGGTTGTTAAGAAGGTTCCAATGGCTAATGATGAGGTTCTAGTGGTTGATGATGCGGTGCCAGTGGTTGTTGAGGAAGTTCCTGTGGTTGTTAATAAGGTTCCAGTGGTTGATGATGAGGTTCCAGTGGTTGATTAGGTTCCAGTGGTCGATGATGAGGTTCCAGTGTTTGTTAATAAGGTTCCAGTAGTTGATGATGCGGTTCCAGTGGTTGTTAATAAGGTTCCAGTGTTGAAGATGAGGTTCCAGTGTTTGTTAATAAGGTTGAAGTGGTTGATGATGAGGTTCCAGTGGTTGATAATGAGGTTCTAGTGGTTGTTAATAAGGTTCCAGTGGTTGTTTAGGATGTTCCAGTGGTTGATGATAAGGTTCCAGTGGTCGATGATGAGGTTCCAGTGATTATTAATAAGGCTCCCGTTGTTGTTAATAAGACTCTAGTGGTTGTTAAGAAGGTTCCAGTGGTTAATGATGAGGTTCCAGTGTTTGTTAATTAGGTTCCAGTAGTTGATGATGAGGTTCCAATGGTTGTTGAGGAAGTTCCAGTGGTTGATGATGAGGTTCCAGTGTTTGTTAATAAGATTCCACTGGTTGATGGTGAGGTTCCAGTGGTAGAGATGAGGTTCCAGTGGTTGATGATAAGGTTCCAGTGGTTGTTAATAAGGTTTCAGTGGTTGATGATGAGGTTCCAGTGGTTGTTGAGGATGTTCCACTAGGTGATGATAAGGTTTCAGTGGTTGATGATGAGGTTCCAGTGATTCTTAATAAGGCTCCAGTAGTTGTTATTAAGACTCTAGTGATTGTTAAGAAGGTTCCAGTGGTTTATGATGAGGTTCAAGTGGTTTATAATGAGGTTCAGGTGGTTGATGATGTGATTTCAGTGGTTGTTGAGGAAGTTCGAGTGGTTGTTAATAAGGTTCCAGTAGTTAATGATGAGGTTCCAGTGGTTGTTAATATGGTTCCAATGGTTGATGATGAGGCTCCAGTGGTAGAGATGAGGTTCCAGTGGTTGTTGAAGATGTTCCAGTGGTTGATGAGGATGTTCCAGTGGTTGTTGATGAGGTTCCAGTGGTTGATGATGAGGTTCCAGTGATTGTTAATAAGGCTCCAGTAGTTGTCAATATAAGTCTAGTGGTTGTTAAGAAGGTTCCAATGGTTGATGATGAGGTTCTAGTGATTGTTAATGAGGTTCAAGGGCTGATGATGTGGTTGCAGTGGTTGTTCATAAGGCTCAAGTGGTTGATGATGAGGTTCAAGGGCTGATGATGTGGTTGCAGTAGTTGTTCACAAGGCTCCAGTGGTTGATGATGAGGTTCCATTGGTTGATGATGAGGTTCCAGTGGTTGATGATGCAGTTCCAGTGGTTGATGATGAGGTTCCAGTGATTGTTAATAAGGTTCCAGTAGTTGTTAAGAAGGTTCCAATGGTTGATGATGAGGTTGTAGTGATTGTTAATGAGGTTCAGGTGGTTGACGATGTGGTTCTTTTCCCAAGTATGTTTATTGTTTTCTTTGTTATATATATATATATATATATATATATATATATATATATATATATATATATATATATATATATATATATATATATATATATATATATATATACATATATATATATAGTAAACATAAATTAGTAAGAATAATTTAAAATGACAAATGACAAACATTTGCCATTTCAAAACACAAATGCTCTTTTAATAATAGTTGAGACTTCAAGTCCCGAATAAGTTAGATAAAGTTCCCAAGTCTTCAAAAAAGCATCATCTTTGTGGTGTAATCGACATGTCAGATAGTCAAGCGAGATATAGCTGAGAACAGTCTTCTGCCATTGTATCTTAGAAGGAATACGGTCCGATATCCAATTGACAAGCAAGCATTTTCTAGCACAGAAAGTAAGCATTTGATACAGTTTCTTATGATATTTGTTGGTGATAACAGGGTCAATTAACCCAAGCAAAAGAAACGTAGGGTTACATGTCAAATCAGCTGTAAATATTTTATCCATTTCCAATCCAATCATATGCCAGAAATGTTGTACTTTTGAGCAGGACTAGAAGCAGTGTGTGAGGGTACCTGTCTCAACTTTACACTTCAAGCACACTGGGGAGGAGTCAGGCCTAAATTTGTGGCGTCTGTAAGGAGAAATGTGGGCTCGATGAAGAATTATGAGCTGAGTCGCTTTGACTCTGTTACAAACATATAATGTTTTCACATTACTCCAGACATTTTTCTAGTCATTTTCAGCAATTTCGCAGTTAAGTTCCTTTTCCCACAATTCTTTCAAGTGCAAAGTGTCAACTAAACAATAACCTTTTAGGATGTTATAGAATGTTTTAATTGAGCAAACACATTTGTATATAAAAATTTGTCTCTCAATATCCGATATGTCCTGAAGTACCAAGTTTGCAGTGTCCCTCCTAATAAAATCCCTCACTATTAAATACTGATAAAAATCTCTCCTTGGGATATTATATTTTTCAGTTAACTGAGTAAAAGACATCACAGTACGTCCCTCCAACAAGTCCTGTAGTTTAGATAAGCCCTGTTGTGCCCAATTATGAAATCTAATATCTTTCACACCAGGTATAAACTCTGGATTATGCCATATTGGCGTAAACACAGAAGTCACATTTAACCTTCCTTCAAGTTTCCTTAAAGTACACCATGCCATAGCTGTAGTAAGGGTAATAGGGTTGGAGCATGAGAGTTTTAGAGATCTAATTTTTTGAAGAAACAGCAAGGTAGGTAATGGACATTCAGACATCGAGCTTTCAATATCCACCCAAAGTGATGTGGGTCTGTTGTGCACCCAATCTGCTATAATACGCAAATGTATGCAAAGTTGATAGTTTTTAATATCTGGAAGATTTAGACCTCCTTCTGATACAGGCAGACATAGCATAGCTATCTTTAGGCGTGCCTTTCTTTTGGACCATATGAAAGAACTAAACCAACTATTTAATAGCTTAGTTACTTTGTGAGATAGCATAACAGGAACCATTTGTAATGGGTATAGTAATCTAGGAAGAACGTTCATTTTTAGTAATGCAACTCAGCCCATCCAAGAAATAGGAAGAGTGTTCCATCTCTCAAGATCAAGCCGAATGCGGTCAAATAGGGGAGGGAAATTTGCTTTATACATTTGTTCAAATGTAGGTGTTATACAGATTCCCAAATAACTGAAACCCTCGGGAGACCGTTTCAAAGGGAGTGATCTCGTAGGCACTTGCTTCGAGAGGCCCAGTTGCATAGCCTCAGATTTGGTAAAATTTATTTTGTAGCCTGAAAAGCTGCTGAAAACATTGATTGTTTCAATTAGGCATGGAATGGACGTCTCAGGGTCAGTCACAATAATTAAGACATCGTCAGCATAGAGTGTAATTTTATGTTCCTTATCCAAAATTTTAAGTACTCTTATCTTATTGTTTACCCTAATGGCCTCGGCCAAAGGCTCGATTGCAAGAGCAAACAGCAACGGCGACAGGGGACAACCCTGCCTTGTTCATCTGAAAATAGTGAAACAGGGAGAACGTAATCCATTTGTAAGCACTGCCGAGAGAGGGTTTTTGTAGAGGATTTTGACCCAATTTGTAAAGATTACTCCAAGGCCAAACTTATCTAGCGTGCTAAACAGGTATGACCACTCTATGCGGTCAAATGCTTTCTCCGCGTCTAAGGAAAGCACCAGACCGCTTTTAGAGTGATGTTGGAAATATTGGATTATGTTAAGTAAGCGACGCATGTTATTATAAGAATTTCGACCCTTAATAAATCCGGTTTGGTCTTCATTGATTAATATAAGTAATAATTTTTCCAACCGCATTGCTAACACTTTGGATAAAATTTTCTGATCTACATTTAGTAATGAAATAGGTCTATATGATACGCAATCTTCAGGAGTCTTGTCCTTCTTTAAAATTAACGAAATGTTTGCTTCTCTTAAGGACCGTGGTAAAGTGCCTTTAGCAAGGGAGTCATTAAACATGTTTAGCAAAGGATCAATTAATACGTCATGAAATTCTTTATAAAATTCCACACTAAGTCCATCAGGGCCAGGGGACTTACCAGATTGCAACCCTTTAATCGCATCAAGTACCTCTTTTTTTGATATAGGGGCATCAAGGGTGGCCTTCTGCTTATCTGACAAATGAGGGAGATTGAGGGTTGAGAAAAAAGCATCCATATTATTAAACAAATCTGGTTGTTGTTCAGATTAATATACATTTTCGTAAAAGCTTTTAAAGGCATTGTTTATATTCAAGGTATCAAAAAATTGTTTGCCTTGGTCATCCAAAATTGAACCAATAGTTTGAGAGTCCGCCTTTTTCTTAATTAAGTATGCCAGATATTTCCCGGCTTTGTTGCCACATTCATACAATTTCTGCCTCGCGAATCTGATTTGGTTTTCTGCTTCCCTAGTTAGAAGCGAATCTAAGGCACTTCGAAGTGCAGATAGCTCCTTAATTTTCTGTGTAGACGGACGTTTACCATATTCTCTCTCGGCTCGTTTCAATTTAGTTTCCAGTATTTTTCTCTGTTCAGCCTGTCATCGCCTTTTTGTAGATGTGTATGATATAATAATTCCACGAGAAAAGGCTTTTGAGGTCTCCCACAATAGTGACACATCATCAGTGGAGGCAGTGTTAGTGGCAAAGAACTTAAATTCGTCTATAAAATAGGAAACAAACGCCTGATCTCTTAATACAAGGGGGTTGAATTTCCAGTATCTAGTTTGAGTTATTGTGTGTGATGGATTGTATTCTAAAAATACTGCTGCATGATCAGAAATAACGATTGGACCTATTGAACTACTGGTAGCCAAATTCAGTAAGTTTTTAGGGAGCAAAAAATAGTCAATTCTTGTAGATGACTGCGAAACATTAGAGAAAAAAGTGTATTCTTTATCAGTGAGATGTTGCGCTCTCCACACATCTATATAATCCATGTCTTCACAAAATGCATTCACACACTTGGCATGAGAGGAATGTAAAAGTTTTCCCGGTGGAGATTTGTCTAAAATAGGATTAAGATGACAATTAAGATCACCTCCAATGATGGTGTGTTTAGTGCCAAGATCGATAATCCTTGAGAGGACACAGATCAAAAGATGCGTTGGATGGCCAGGTGGGTTGTAAATATTTAGTATGGTGATTTCTTCTCCTGAAATAATCCCTTTTAAAATAACATAGCAGCCTGATGCATCCTTTATGCAGTCCAAAATCTTTAAAGGAATATTTTTCTGTATAAGAATAACCACTCCACGGCTCCTTGAAGTAAAAGATGAAAAGTAAACTTGGTGAAACCCTCCATGCTGTAGTTTTAAATGTTCACTGTCATTTAAATGGGTTTCTTGCAGTAAAGCTATTTGTACGTTCTCCTTTTTGAGGTAGTTTAAAACTTTCCTACGTTTTACAGGGGTGTGTATTCCCTTAACATTCCAAGTACACAATTTGAGTCCCGTCATAAAAATAATTAAGATATGAATTAGCAGAGCATATGTCAATTCTCAGAGTAAGAGATATCACAGTGATGAACATAGGGCCAACAAGAACACAAAATGAACAGAAAGAACAGAGAACGATGCGCTTAAGGCGCACGCTGCCAAACTCAACCATAGATCGCAACACTGTCCTCCTAAGCACAGAGGAGATCGAGCGAGTGGGATTTCTAGCGGCAACAAGACACATCAGTCCGGGATGCAGGGAGGCAGTGTTTCTCTCTCCCTACACAGTCATTGTAAATTAAATGCTCCATTCTTGTCACAGTTCACATCAGTTAGAGTACTTACTGAAAGATGACAGTCAGAGATGGTCTTTAGTATAGCCCAAATGTTACTCATTGGAAGCTGAAGCAGCCCCATCCATCGCGTTAATGTAATCTTCTGCCTCGGTGGGGTTATTAAACACTCTGGTAGATCCGTGGCATGTTACTTTCGGCTTTGCGGGGTAGATTAGCCTGTATTCTGCATCGAGTGATCGGAGCCGTTTCTTCACTGCATCATATCCTTTTCTCTTACGAACGACGGCGGCGGAAAAATCCTGGAAAAATATAACCGTAGAACCTCCATGTTTCACGGTCTGATTCTGTCTTGCTAATTCCCAGGATGCATTCATCACACGTTGTTTGTCTTGGTAGTTGTGAAAACGCACCACCACAGGTCTTGGTCTTTGCGTGGATGGGGGCTTTGGAGCAAGCGAGCGGTGACCCCTCTCCAGCTTTATCCGTCCGCCTTTCCCTTCAATGTGCAGCGTTTCGGGCAGCCAGCACTCGAAAAAGCGCGTTGGGTTAGTCCCTTCAGCGCCCTCGGGAAGATTCAGTATTAGGATATTCATCCTCCGCCCACGGTTCTCTAAATCATCAATACACTCGACCAAAAAGTCCACAGTCTTTTCCAGAGTCTCAGCCTTGGCTTTGACCGGGTCCACTGCATCTTCTACGGCTCCAATTCTCTGTTCGGCCTCATCCAGCCTCTTCTCATGGCTCTCCAATGTATCGCCGTGTTTTTTTCAACAGCTCTAAAATAGGTGCAAACTTTTCATCCATTGCTTTCGTGACATTAGTTGTCATCTCATGCACCGCTTCACGTAAAGCTGCTCGGATGCCAGCCTCTGTCCCATGATCCATGTTAGCCGTGGCATTAACAGCGTTAGCTGCATTAGCGTCTTCTGCGGCCATGCTAGCTTGTTCTTCAGGTGCGTCCGTATTTCTCTTCTTTGGCCGAGCCTCTTGTCTTAAGAAATAGGTGTTAATGCTCATCTTAGGAAAGTCAATCGCTAGTTGAATGGAGGCTTGACTTTTAGTAGGGTTAAATGAAAATATCAGCAGATTGTTTTACCAGCACTCCCGGACGTGACTTATCCCTACGCCGCCATATTGATCCCCCCTGATGATGCGGTTCTAGTGGTTGTTAATGAGTTTCAAGTGGTTGGTGACGCGGTTCCAGTGGTTTATGAGGTTCCCTTGGTTAATGATAAGGTTCCAGTGGTTGTTTATCAGGTTAAAGTGGTTGATGATGAGGTTCCAGTGGTTGTTAATAAGGTTCCAGTGGTTGATGATGAGGCTCCAGTGGTTGTTAATAAGGTTCCAGTGGTTGATGATGAGGTTCCAGTGGTTGATAATAAGGTTCCAGTGGTTCATGATGAGGTTCCACTGGCTCATGATGAGGTTCCAGTGTTTAATAAGGTTCCAATGGTTGATGATGAGGTTCCATTGGTTGTTAATAAGGTTCCAGTGGTTCATGATAAGACTCTAGTGGTTGTTAAGAAGGTTCCAGTGGTTGATGATGAGGCTCCAGTGGTTCTTAATGAGGTTCCTGTGGTTGATGATGCGGTTCCAGTGGTTCTTAATGAGGTTCCTGTGGTTGATGATGCGGTTTCAGTGTTTGATGATGAGGTTCCAGTGGTTGATGATGAGGTTCCAGTGGTTGATGATGAGGTTCCAGTGATTGATGATGAGGTTCCAGTGTTTGATAATAAGGTTCGTGGTTGATGATAAGTTTCCAGTCGTTGATGATGAGGTTCCAGTGATTGTTACTAAGGCTCCAGTAGTTGTTAATAAGACTCTAGTAGTTGTTAAGAAGGTTCCAATGGTCGATGGTGAGGTTCTAGTGATTGTTAATGACGTTCAGGTGGTTGATGATGAGGTTCTACTGGTTGTTAATGAATTTCAAGTGGTTGATGATGCAGTTCTAGTGGTTTATGAGGTTCCACTGGTTAATGATAAGGTTCCAGTGGTTGTTAATAAGATTCTGGTGGCTGATGATGAGGTTCCAGTGGTTGATGATGAGGTTCCAGTGATTGATGATGAGGTTCCAGTGTTTGATAATAAGGTTCGTGGTTGATGATAAGTTTCCAGTCGTTGATGATGAGGTTCCAGTGATTGTTACTAAGGCTCCAGTAGTTGTTAATAAGACTCTAGTAGTTGTTAAGAAGGTTCCAATGGTCGATGGTGAGGTTCTAGTGATTGTTAATGACGTTCAGGTGGTTGATGATGAGGTTCTACTGGTTGTTAATGAATTTCAAGTGGTTGATGATGCAGTTCTAGTGGTTTATGAGGTTCCACTGGTTAATGATAAGGTTCCAGTGGTTGTTAATAAGGTTCCAGTGGTTGATGATGAGGTTCCAGTGGTTGTTAATAAGATTCTGGTTGTTGATGATGAGGTTCCAGTGATTCATGATGAGGTTCCAGTATTTAATAAGGTTCCAGTGGTTGATGATGAGGTTCCAGTGGTTGTTAATAAGGTTCCAGTGGTTGATGATAAGGTTCCAGTGGTTGTTAATGAGGTTCCAGTGGTTGTTAAGAAGGTTTAAGTGGTTAATGATGAGGTTTTAGTGGTTGTTAATAAGGTTCCAGTGGTTGATGATGAGGTTCCAGTGGTTGTTAATAAGATTCTGGTGGTTGATGATGAGGTTCCAGTGATTCATGATGAGGTTCCAGTATTTAATAAGGTTCCAGTGGTTGATGATGAGGTTCCAGTGGTTGTTAATAAGGTTCCAGTGGTTGATGATAAGGTTCCAGTGGTTGTTAATGAGGTTCCAGTGGTTGTTAAGAAGGTTTAAGTGGTTAATGATGAGGTTTTAGTGGTTGTTAATGAGGTTCCAGTGGTTGATGATGCGGTTCCTGTGGTTGTTGAGGAGGTTCCAGTGGTTAATGATGAGGTTACAATGGTTGATGATGAGGTTCCAGTGATTGATGATGAGGTTCCAGTGTTTGTTAATAAGGTTCCAGTAGTTGATGATGAGGTTCCAGTGGTAGACATGAGGTTCCAATCTTTGTTAATAAGTCTCCAGTGGTTGATGATGAGGTTCCCATGGTTATTAATAAAGTTCCAGTGGTTGATGATGAGGTTCCGGTGGTAGAGATGAAGTTCCAGTTGTAGAGATGAGGTTCCAATGGTTGATGACAAGGTTCCAGTGGTTGTTAATAAGGTTCCAGTGGTTTATGTTGAGGTTGCAGTGCTTGATAATGAGGTTCCAGTTTAAGTTGGCAAGGTTCCAGTCGTTGATGATGACGTTCCAGTGGTAGAGATGAGGATCCAGTGGTTGTTAATAAGGTTCCAGTCATTGTTAATAAAGTTCCAGTGGTTGATGATAAGGTTCCAGTGGTAGTTGATGACTTTCCAGTGGTTGATGATGAGGTTCCAGTATTCTCCACTGAACTGTTTGATGGTGACCTTTTCTGCAGGAGCAAAGAAGATTGGAAGCAAACAGATCAGTCACATGGAAATTTTAAGTACAGCGCTATGTTTTTCACATGTTCTGGTTGTTCACTTTAGAATCCAAGTTCCAGATTAGGTTCCAGTAATTAGAACCTCCTGAGGGAAGGTCAGGTGGAATCTGTCTCATCTGAACCTTTCAGACCGTGGCTCTGTTCTCTGTTGTTTTTCCTGAAAAGGTCTAAAGAGGAGCATATGGAGAAATTATTGGGGGTGTTTGCAGTGTGGCAACGGATGAAAGAAGAAATAAATCGTACTTTGTTCTAGACTAGCAGCAAATTCGGCCTGACAGCAAAAAGAAAGTCTCCAAGAACCTCAAGTTCCATTCCAGGATCTGCAGTTTTTCTCTGCAGCTGTTGATAAGTTCGAGATGAAAACACCAGTCTGACCTGTCCTCAAAGAACATTAGAACCAATCCGACCTGTCCTCAAAGAGCACTAGAACCAATCTGACCTGTCCTCAAAGAACATGAGAACCAATCCGACCTGTCCTCAAAGAACAGTAGAACCACTCTGGCCTGTCCTCAAAGAGCACTAGAACCAATCCGACCTGTTCTCAAAGAACATTAGAACCAATCTGACCTGTCCTCAAAGAACAGTAGAACCAATCTGACCTGTCCTCAAAGAACATCAGAGGGAGTCCTTTAGGAACAATGATCTCAGATGAATCTGTTCTAATGGTTTGTTCTCAGGAACATCTGGCAGCTTTCCAGGAGAAGCTCAGAGCAGCTGTGAATCTGATGGTGGAGATGTTCTGGTTTTCACTGCCTCTGGATACATTTATTCTCACATAAAATGCTTGTTCTTCCTTCTCCTTAGAGGTTTAGAGAACGCTGCTTGGTAATAACATGATCTCACGGTATCTATTTCATACATGTAGAGTCAGTAGGTGTGGTGTCAGACCAAAAATGGCTTTGAGCAGAGGAGGGAACATGTGGAAATAAGACACATGGAAGAATTCGATCTTCAACAAAGAGAAAAGGTGTTTACAGGCTTTGTCTGCCTGCTAAAAACAGATGAATCCAACATGCTACCACGGTGACGTGTTCAGATTGATAGGAGGAATACATGCTATATTCATAAAGTTCTTAAAGTTGTTTAATATTAGGAAGGTGCAGGAAATCAAAGAGACAAACAGCTTCATCTTCTCTCATGTCTTCCAATAAAGGATGTTCTACCTGTTGAATACAGTCACTCAGACAGCAAATAGAGAAATTAATCTCTGCTGTCAGTGTTTTATTAACTTGTGAGATGTTTAGAAGTCGTCATATTCAGTCATCAGGGAGACAGAGAAAATCAGCAGTAGTTTGCGTACATCTCAGTACAAATAATAGATAAAAGTCTAAAAGTACAAACAGACAGCAGATGAAGACACCAGCACTTCTCCTTAAATCTTTCTGTGTTTCTATTGGATCAGTTTCTTCTGTTGTTTTAAGGAGGGAGATGAAGTTTTCTTGGAATCAGCAGCAGTTTGGAATGTGATTTGTTTCCATAAAGCAGCGCTGCAATAAAACAGTGAAGCCTGTTATTAACTCTGCAAAGCTTTGGATATTGTTTGAAATGGAGGTTTAAGAACATTTTGTTCTTGGAGTTTGTGTTGAAACACATTGAAGTTGAGTAAATCCCACCAGCATTCCTCTTAAAGTTCATCAGTCCCTTCAGGGTCACAGTTTACTGCTGCATGGAAACCTTCATCCGCGGGGCAGCAAACAGGAATCCACAGCTGGATTCCTTCTGAAACAAGAACCCAGTGTCTGTTTTTATTTAACCAGGAAAACCTCAGTAGACAGCAGATATTTAGGTTTCCAAACACATTTACTAGAAGTACTACAAATACTAAAAGTACTACAAACACTAGAAGGAAATCAAACTGAGTTTCTGTCATTTCATGGTGACACCAGCAACGTGTCCATAAATCTCCAGAAGAAAATATTCTCCTACAGTTAACCCAATCATCATCATCACCATCATCATCATCACCATCATCACCATCATCATCTTCACCATCATCATCACCATCATCATCATCACCATCATCATCATCATCATCATCATCCAGTGAAACGTGTTCTCAGCCTGTGATCATGTTCTCTCCTGTAGAACTGGTTAGCTGTTGTTCACTGAGTCATTAAAGACAAGATCTATTTTATTCATTCAGGAGGAAATTATTTAATTCCTTACAGACTACAGTTTGTCTGAGGATTCCTGAAGCTGTCTGAACACACATTCAAGTGGTTCTTCTCAGTGTTGTTGTGGTGATGTTTAATGGGAAGATCTGACCTCAGATCAGCTGTCTCCGTATATTACAGCTCCTCTGGTATCCCAGGAGGTTTCACATATGAGGCATTCTACTCTGCTGCAAAACATAAAACACTGAAAGAAGGATAAAGATTAAAAAGCAGCAAATCCAATGTTTCATAAAAGAATACCACAGAAATATTTCCAGTGATGAAGTGAAACATCTGAGCAGAAAACCTGAAAACACAAATAATAATCCTGTTTATTCACAGAACCCACTGAGAACGCCCCAACTACAGCAGTTCAGAGGGAGTCCAAGGATTAAGTCCTCCAGAGACCACCAGGGTCCACCAGGAAAATCTGGCAACACAAAATGATCATCATCTTCTTTCTTGGTGAGTTCTGTTGATCTGCTGTCTTTTATTCACACATTTCTTCTGAGAGGGAGGCAGAAATGAAGAGAGTTGGGATAAGATCAGGGAATAGCAGAAATCTGGACATGAAGAAGGAGGGTAACCTTTAGCGCCTCCAGCAGGTGAAGCTCCTGGTCAGGTAGAGGCTGTGAGCAGTTGAAGCTTCTCAGACATGTGACCACCTGTTGTGTGAGGTAGGATTTTTTTTTTCACTTGCTGTTCCTTGTTTCTGGCGGGTTTAGAATCTTTAATTGAGTCCTTCATTGTTCTTTCTGTGGAAATGTAAAGAAAAATATAAACTTCTGATTCTCTCTGTTGGACTCTTGAAGGGGACATGAACTTTCTTGTTCCCTGGCTGTTAGAGCATCTTTCATCAGCTTCAGAACAAAATATGTTTTTATATTGTTGTTCATTGGAGCTCCTTCATGTTTTCAATGAATGAAATATAAAAGTGCAGATATTTTTATGTCATAGAGTCAGTGATTCTAATGGAACAGCATTCGTCAGATTCAGTTCAGCAGCTATTAGTTATTAAACAGCTTCTGGAATGAGGAAACAAACCGATCAACACTACAGGACAGGTTAAAGAAGCAGTAGCAGATGGAGGGAAGCTACATCTGGCTCATTTCTCCAGATGTGGCTCAGGGGTTAGGGTTAGCAGATCATCCACAAGGTTGGTGGTTCGATTCCCACCAAAATGTTCTTAGGAAAGACCCTGAACCTGAAGCTGTTCCTGGTAGCACTTTGGTGTGTGGATGGATAAAAAACGGTTCGCCCTCACCCTAAAACGATGTCTACATTCTAACTAGCTACGGATCAGCCTCACAGATCTTTGTCTCTCTGCAGCTCTTCTTCCAGCAGGTCAACCCCAGGATTCCCAGGACTTCCAGGACTTCCAGGGTCCTAAGGACCTGCAGGACCTCCAGGACCACCATGATTCCTGGGACTTCCAGGACCTCAAGAACCTCCAGGACCCTCGGGACTTCCAGGGCCCCCAGTACAAGTGGGATCGCCAAGATCTCCAGGAATTCAAGGATCCCCTGAACCTGAAGGACTTCCAGGACCCACAGAACCTGCAGGACTTCCAGGACCCACAGAACCAGCAGGACTTTCAGGACCCACAGAACCAGCAGGACTTCCAGGACCCCGAGGACCTCCAGGACCCCCGGAATCTCCAAGACCTCCAGGACTTCCAAGACCCACGGGACCTTCAGGACTTTCAGGATCCCTTGAAACGCCAGGACTTTCAGGACCCTCGGAACCCACAGGACTTCCAGGACCCACAGGATCTCCAGGACCCCCGGAATCTCCAAGACCTCCAGGACTTCCAAGACCAATGGGACCTCCAGGACCAGTGCCCCGGGGGCTCCTGTAACCCACAGCTGGGTGACCTCATGGTGGGTCGAGCAGCACAGCTGTCGGTCTCATCCACCTGCGGTCTGGATGGACCTCAGAACTACTGCATCATCGGATACCTACAGGTAAGACATCGAACAGAAACAACATGAGTGTATAGTACTAGTATGTAGTACTAGTATGCAATACCTTTAAAGGGTGGTAGAAACATAAGCAAGATGGGTAGTACCTGTAGGAATAAGAGTATGAGTTATACCAGTGGACCTTCCTCCAGCCCACTGCTTCCAGCTGCCCATTTCCACCAGTCGACTCTGCATCACCCTCACTATACTGGATATGCTCATCTACTTACTATTTGAATTTTACTACCAGCTATATATGTAGTGTATTTATGCCAGAGCCGTACATAACAGTAAACTATGAATCAATTTCAATGTTAGCTTCTACTTTGTATGTATGATCTATATGATCACACATGTATCCAACTGTGTGTTATATGTTCCTTGTTCCCCACCCCCCTCTTCTCCCATCCCTCCCTCTCTACCTCTACCCCTCTACCTCTACCCCTCTACCCCTCTACCTCTACCCCTCTACCTCTACCCCTCTACCCCTCTACCTCTCTACCTCTACCCCTCTACCCCTCTACCTCTCTACCTCTATCCCTCTACCTCTACCCCTCTACCTCTACCCCTCTACCTCTACCCCTCTACCCCTCTACCTCTCTACCTCTACCCCTCTACCCCTCTACCTCTCTACCTCTATCCCTCTACCTCTACCCCTCTACCTCTACCCCTCTACCCCTTTACCTCTACCCCTCCACCTCTACCTCTATCCCTCTACCTCTTCCGTTCCTCTCAACCCTCCTTCCAGCAGCAGATGGGTTCCCTCACATAAAGAGCCAGGTTCTCCTCCAGGTTTCTTCCTGTTAAAGGGTGTTTCTCTTGCCACTGTCTCCTTAGGGCTGCTCTGGGGGTTCATATGGGTTCTGGAAAGTGTCTGGAGACAATTTGACTGTAATTGGTGCTATATAAATAAAATTGAATTGAATTGAATTGACAAAACCACCACAAAAAACAAACAACCACAAAAGGACACCTATCAACTACAGAGACACAAAACAACCACAAAGAGACACAAAACAACCACAAAGAGACACAAAACAACAACAAAGAGGTGCAAAGAGACACAAAACCACCATGACAGACTAAACAACCACAAAGACACACTACACCCTCCCATCTGTCTATATTACTCAGATGTTATGTCACAAAAGCAGCATTTTATCAACTTTACTCCAGTGTTTTTAACGTTTATCTTTTTTTTTTTTTTGTCTGCATTTGTTCTCATTGTTTAACTCCACAAAAGGGGAGTCAACATTATATGAGATTGATGCATATTTTAGTCTTGCAGCCAAATATTTTAATATTTAGTGCATGTGTGTGACCATCACCGGCCCTCCCTGAAAGTTAAGCAGATATTCTTTATTAGAATTCCCTATTATGAGCCAGGGAGGGCAGTGCTACACCTCAGTGATGTGTGGGGGAAACAAAGACTGGACAGGATGAACAGGATGAACAGGGATAGAAAATAACAGGCGTTGCTATTGCAATTAAAGATTGTAAGGTGGTGTGTTATGCCCAACTACTAACTGCCCATCAATAAAAAAAAAAATAAATAAAAATTTGAAAAAAGAAAAGAAAACCAAACCGACACAAAAGAAAAAGAGATTCAATAATAAATGAACAAATGGTACTGAGCACCATAATTGTGGGTGTCTTGATAGTATAGAATAGAATAGAATAGGCCAGAAAAGGATACTAGTGCGAGAGAGAATGAGTTTAGGGTAGAGACTGGAGAAATTCTCAGCACATTATGGCGGGACCCATCAATCGCTGAAATGGGACTCGGCAGTAGCTGGCAAGACCTGATCAAACATGCAAGTGTGAAGAACCCCGAAGCCCAGAACAGCAGTCACGGCAAGGCAGGGCCAAGTCAACAGGGCATCCCTCCCCCCGGGCCGTAGGAGCCACAGGGCGGCACCCCCAGAGAGCCACCGGGGCCACCGTGAACGACGCGAACCCGGAGAACAAGAGGGAGCAGCTACTGACACCCCCTGCGCGCCCAGACCGACCCAGGTGGCCCGGGGCACGAGGACCCACCTGCCACCCAAACCCTAACCCCGCCCACCCCAGTCCCCACCAAACCCCCCACCCCACCACCCGACCCGCCCACCCCCACCCCCCTCCCCCCCCCGAGGGGGCCAACGGCCCCACACAGCCAGGAAGCCAGACACAGGGGCCGAGCGGCCCACCGAAGGGATGGCAACCAGCCCATCACAAGGCAGGCCACCACCGGGAGCCGGCCAGAGGAAATCGGAGCCGGGACCCGATGTGAGTCCAGAGGGTAAAAATGGACAGTGTGGTGGGGCCCGGCGACGCCAACAGGGAGGCACCCCGCATACCCCCCGCACCAGGCCCCAGGTGAGCGCAGTACACCCAGGGCCCCCACTCCCCGCAATGCGCCCTGACAACCCACCAGGACAGAGCCACCACATGCCATCAGTCCGCAGTACAGCCACAGCGCCCACCAGGACGGCCAATCCAGCCCCCGCAGCCCACCAAGAGCCATCGCACCTGCCCGGACCCGTCGGGCACGCAGGAGAACCCCCCCCCGACCACAGCCCCCAGGTCCCGGGGACCCCCCAGCCACAGCAACACGGATGATGGTCCACCCCCGCCACCCCATAGCTATAAGGGGGCCGGGTCCCACCAGTGAGGCCATATTAGTGAGATCCCCCCATTACTCCCTGTTAATATGTCTCCCGATCCCAGACTGGAGACATTATCCCTGCACCGTGATAGTGTAACCCTGAGTGTCATGTGGTGCATTAAAAGTGGGGAGGCTGGGCGAGGCGTCCAGGGGGCGGGCCAGAGGACCACAGAGGATGGCTACTCTGCAGCCTACCCTGGCCCAAGTTCCCCGAGCCGTCCCAGACCTACCCCCAAGGTGTGAGTGTGTGTGGTGCATTAAAAAGAAATTAGAGAGCAGGGGAGGCAAGCAAGAGGGTGATGGGGAAGAGACAAGGCCGTAGAGCCCTGCCATCCGCCCCACCACAGAGCCCATCACTCCTGCCCCCACCTGCTCTCGGGGCCCTAGCTGTTGTGTCCCTATATGTGCCTAAGACTAACTATATACAGTGACGTGTGGAGTGTGTGAAGTGCACAGTAAGAGGTAGTCTGGTGTGGATCCGGCCCATGAGGAGAGAGCAGCGGGGGAGACAGGTAGTAAGACCACCGGTACTGATGCAGAGGGCCCCCAGAGCCCGGAGGCAAGAGGCCAAGGTGAGCCCACACGAACCCGACCGGCCCGGCCAGCACCGATTAATTTAACGTTTATCTGATCTTTGGAAGTTCTGCTCTCTACCTCTTGGTCTGATGCTAAGCTAACCCAAACCCTAACCCTGTTAAAGGGCATTTCTCTTGCCACTGTCTCCTTAGGGCTGCTCTGGGGTTCATATGGGTTCTGGAAAGCATCTGGAGACAATTTGACCTGTAATTGGCGCTATATAAATAAAACTGAATTGAACTGAACCAGTATGGAGAGGACCTGTGTGTGTGTGTGTGTGTGTGTGTGTGTGTGTGTGTGTGTGTGTGTGTGTGTGTGTGTGTGTGTGTGTGTGTGTGTGTGTGTGTGTGTGTGTGTGTGTGTGTGTGTGTGTGTGTGTGTGTGTGTGTGTGCGCACGCGCGTGATAACATGTTGAAGTATAATAGTGAAGTATAATAGTGAATATGAGTATAATAGTGAAGTATAATAGTGACTATGAGTGTAATAGTGAAGCATAATAGTGAATATAAGTACAAACTGCTGCTGAACTTATCTTTTCTGTCTGTCTGATGTATTTCTGGCTCGACTCCTGCCTTTCATACTGAAACATGTCCTGATCTGTCACTTCATTATCCTTCGTTCTCTCCACCCTCAGGATCATTTCCACTCTTCTCCACCTCACTGCTGCATTTTTCTGTTTTTTTTCTCTCTACTCTACTTTAGTGTCTCAGAAATGCTGCATTTCAAAACGCTTTGTTAAAGCAGCTCACTGAGAGAACTCCTGCTTCAGCTGTTCTCACTGTAAAGTCTATTAGAACGCTCTAGAACATGGTGGGGATTACCTGGAACATCTGGGATGGGCTAGAAGGGCATTTTCTCAGTTCAGGGTCTGAATCATTTCTGACATCACATTGTTAGTAAAGATGTTCTAAATAGACAAGAAGTGTTTTTCCAGAACATGACAGCTGGTTGCAGAAAACACTGAAAGACGGAGATCATTAAGGATCAGATCAGTAACATTTATGATACGATAAATTATGTTTTACAAGCTTAAGATGACTAAAAGTACAGGCTTAGATATTTAGCCTGTTGTCAGATTGTTGGGATTCAGCGACAGCACAAAGAACCAATCAAATCTGATCCAAATGAAACTTTTATCTAATAATCAACAGTTGACTGAAATACTGATGAAGTATTGATAACTATTGTTCTGATCGGTTGGGATTTTTCTCAGACAGAGCAGAAATGTTTCACATGTGACTCTCGGCTGCCGTACAATCGCTACAACAACCCCAACAGCCACCGCATCGAGAACATCATCACCACTTTTGACCCTGAGAGGAAGATGAAGTGGTGGCAGTCCGAGAACGGTGAGTTCCAACCGTCCAATCAGAGCAGAAGACACTGCAGAGTGGCACCATGAGTTACCTGTGTGACTGCTGCTTGTCTGCAGGAGTTCATCAGGTCAGCATCCAGCTGGATCTGAAGACAGTGTTCCAGTTCAGCCACCTGGTTCTAACCTTCAAGGTAACTCTGTTTTCTGCACACCTGTTCAGGTGGAGACTTATTGGCTTCTCTAACTCTGATTGGCTGATTTGATGTGAGGAATATGTGTAGTTTATGACCCATCCTTGATGAAAAATACAAGTTCTGCTGCTGTTTATCCAGAATCAGATCATTTTAGCAGCTACATGAAAATCCATGTGGAACCTTTGAGCAGTGTTTACCTGTAAATCTATGCATGTATAGCTACCTGTACCTGTAGATCTATACATGTATATCTATGCATGTATATCTACCCGTACCTGTAGATCTATACATGTATATCTATACATGTATATCTACCTGTACCTGCTGCCTCACCTGGTGAATCCACCACATGGTAATCTTAGCCCAGACTACCAACACCCTTGGTTCAGTCCACCAGTAGTACCTCGTCATGAAGACCTTCACCAGACATCTGCTCTCCAAACTCACTCATTTTAATTATAGAAACTTTTATTTTAGACCAACTTAAGCTGTTTGCTGCAGAATTCAAAGCGTTAACAGTGGAGTTAGAGTCTGAACAAGGAAGACCTAATCTGGGTTAAATTTGTGAAACAGAAACAGGCTTGTTCTGTTTTCTAAAGCTGAGGTCAGAGTGAACATTTTTCCAGGGTTCTGGCAGCAGTAATCCTTCCTGGCACACGGCCCAGATACTCAGGCGAGTCACGTCACGTCACTTTTATTTATGCAGCACAATATTCACACATCACAATATTGCCTCAAGGCGCTTCACCTCCTTTAAACACCTTCTGTCTTAGAGACTCACTTCAGATCAGAAAAAACTCCCCAACAAACCTTTACCAGGAAAAAGAGAAACAAAAGCAAAGATTGTGGTCACTGAGTTTACTGAAGTCAGAACCAGAGCTAAAGGCTCCACAGTGTTCCTCAGTTTAGCAGGTTAAAATGTAATCAGAACGTTTCTTTCAGTGTTTCAGTCACAGATGGTTGATTGGTCCAGGACTCTATAATCCCGTTTCAGTGTCTGTAGCTGACCCCCTTCAGGAAGAAGACTCTATGAATGAATGTGAGAGTGAAACTGGGTGTTCAGTTCCTCGGTTTCTGGGAGTGCATGAAGATTCTTATGTTAAGTCTGGCAGCCAACAGCAGAACGTAGCTGGGCCATGATTGTTTAGTCACCTAAAGCTGGAGACCAACCAGCAGAAGTAAACATCTTTATCTCTGAGGCTTTCATTTTACACCTTCAACCACAAAACACAACAAACTGGATCTTCAAAATGTGGGAGCTTTAATCAAATCAAACTCAAATCAAATCAAATCAAACTTTATTTATAGAGCACTTTTCATACAGTTAAAAATGCAACGCAAAGTGCTTTACAACATTAAAAACATTAAAAACAAGAAAACCCATCCCTCCCTCCCTCCATATATACACACAACTGCAGAAGCACGCACACGTACACACGTCCACACACACACACACACACACACACACACACACACACACACACACACACACACACACACACACACACACACACACACACACACACACACACACACATATACAAAGACACACACACGCCCACCACTGACAGTAGGGAGACATGGCATGGCACTGACGATTGTGGAAAACGCCTCCAATTGGGGTCGTCCACACTGGGAGGAGTCGCAGGCCATGACCACTGGGGGCGCCGGCACCCAGACCCACAGACCCCTCGACCCCGACAGACAGGGGGACTCCCACACCGAGGTGGGGAGCCCCCCAACCAGCCAGACTGAAGGGACTCATGGACAGCACCCTCAGCAGCAGACCAGATACAGGACCCAGTGTGGAGGACCCCCCTGAGGAAACACTGGAGTTAAATAACTAAAAATTTGAAACTACAAGATAGAATAAAAGACCTATAACATAAGTAAAAAGGTGAAAGGTTAAAAAAAGTAAAAATACATAGGAAAATAAAAACAAAATGATAAGAACATAAAGATTTAAGAGGTTAGTTAAAAGCCTAATTAAAAAGATGCGTCTTTAACCTTCTTTTAAAAATATCGACAGTCTCTGCAGTCCTGAGGTTCTCCAGCAGGCTGTTCCACAGGCGGGGGCCATAGTGGCTAAATGCCGCCTCACCGTGGGTTTTTGTCCTGGCTTGTGGTATGGATAAAAGGCTACTGCCAGAGGACCTCAGGATCCGCGAGGGTCGATATGTTAAAAGGAGATCAGATAAATAAGAAGGCGCAAGGCCGTTAAGACATTTAAAAACTAATAAAAGAACCTTAAAATGGATCCTGAAGCGGACGGGGAGCCAATGCAGCGACTTTAAAACTGGTGTAATGTGTTCCTGCCCTCTGGTCCTCGTCAGCACGCGTGCAGCTGAGTTTTGCAATAATTGTAGATTTAAAATACTCTTTTTAGGAAGACCAGAGAGCAGGGCATTACAATAATCTAAACGAGAAGAGATGAAAGCATGCATTAGCACCTCCTGCTGGCCTGAGAGAGAAACGGGCGGACTCTGGCTATGTTCTTCAGATGATAAAAACCTATCTTCGTTATATTTTTAATATGTGGCGTAAAATTCAGCTCAGTGTCGAAAATCACGCCCAGGTTTTTTACAAATTTTGCTGGTTTAAAATCTTGTAGTTTAGATAAAAGTTTCTCTCTCTGGCCTTCAGGACCTATGACTAAAACTTCAGTTTTGTCCCGGTTGAGCTGTAGGAAGTTCATTGCCATCCATGACTTAATGTCTAAAATACAGTTTAAAAGGGAATCTATTGGCCCTGTGTCATCAGGAGACACGGCAATGTACAGCTGTGTATCGTCAGCGTAGCTATGGAAACTGATGCCGTGTCTCCTGATGACGTTCCCAAGAGGAAGCATATAAAGATTAAAAAGAATGGGACCTAAAATTGACCCTTGGGGAACCCCACACCTAATTTCATGGGTTCCTGAGGAACACGTATCCATACTTACATAAAAACATCGGTCTGTGAGGTAGGAATCAAACCAGTTAAAAACAGTACCAGAGAGGCCGACCAGGTGTTTGAGTCTGTTTAACAAAATATGGTGGTCTACTGTATCAAAAGTAGCACTTAGATCCAGTAGAACCAACACTGTGAGTTTTTTATTATCCAGATTCCACCTGATGTCATTTAAAATCTTTAAATGTGCTGTCTCTGTACTGTGGTTCATTCTAAAACCAGACTGGTGTTTTTCTAAAATGTTAATTCTGTTTAAAAAGTCATTGACTTGGTTAAAAGCCAGTTTTTCTAAAATTTTACTTAAAAATAGTAAGTTGGATACAGGATGGTAGTTATTGAAAACATTGGGATCTAAATTGCTCTTCTTCAGAAGGGGCTTCACCACCGCCGTTTTAAAGGCAGTGGGGAAGACACCCGCCTGAAGAGAGCAATTTATAATGTTTAAAAACTGTTCCTCAAAGAATCCATAAAATGATTTTAAGAGAGGTGTGGGAATTGGATCTAAAAGGCAGGTTGTTGGGTTCACTTGGGAGAAAACTCGACCAAGCGTCCTTGCATCAACCAGGGCAAAACTCTCCAGCGTTTCCTCAGGTAAGGACAGCAGATCAGGTGTGTTCACAGGTAAAACTTGTAGGGATAAAAGGCTGGATCTGATGTCCTTGATGTTGGTTCTGAAGTGGTCTGCAAAGTTCTCACAGAGGGCGTCAGATGGCGTCTTAAAAGCTTTATTAAAATTAGTGCCTGCTAAAACATTAAAGGTGGAGAAGAGGAACCTGGGGTTGTTTTTATGGTCTGTGATAAGTTGTACGAAATGGGAAGTTCTTGCCTGTTTGATTGCATTATTGTAGGTTTGGAGTTGTTGACGTAAGATCACGTAGTGAACTGTTAACTTTGATTTCCTCCATCTCCTTTCAGCACTCCTGCAGTTTCTTTTTAATTGATTGATTTTATCATTTTTTCTCCATGTGGGTATAGGTTTTCTTCTGATTGTTTTAGTTAAAAGTGGAGCTACTGAGTCCAGGGTTGACTTCAGTCTGCTGTTAAAATTATCAACGATAAAATCACACGGTGCAGGTAAAATTTCGGCAGGAGTGCTTTGTAAAATCTCAATAAAATTTGCAGCCACTTCAGAAGATAGGTAGCGTTTCCTCACCGTTCTCACCGGGGCCTCCTGCTGGTTGAAACTGGTGATATTAAAAAACACACAGTAATGGTCAGACACAGCCAGGTCCACAACAGAGGACACACCAATGGACAGGCCATGGGTTAGAACCAAGTCCAATGGACAGGCCATGGGTTAGAACCAGGTCCAGTGGACAGGCCATGGGTTAGAACCAGGTCCAATGGACAGACCATGGGTTAGAACCAGGTCCAATGGACAGACCATGGGTTAGAACCAGGTCCAGTGGACAGGCCATGGGTTAGAACCAGGTCCAGTGGACAGGTCATGGGTTAGAACCAGGTCCAATGGACAGGCCATGGGTTAGAACCAGGTCCAATGGACAGACCATGGGTTAGAACCAGGTCCAGTGGACAGGCCATGGGTTAGAACCAGGTCCAATGGACAGACCATGGGTTAGAACCAGGTCCAGTGGACAGGCCATGGGTTAGAACCAGGTCCAGTGGACAGGTCATGGGTTAGAACCAGGTCCAATGGACAGGCCATGGGTTAGAACCAGGTCCAATGGACAGACCATGGGTTAGAACCAGGTCCAGTGGACAGGCCATGGGTTAGAACCAGGTCCAATGGACAGACCATGGGTTAGAACCAGGTCCAGGATGTGTCCCCTGTTGTGAGTCGGCTGCGTGACATGTTGCTTAAAATCAAGGCAGTTTAAAAGATTTAAAAAGTCTCTGGACATTGAATCTGAGGTGTTATCGACGTGTAGATTAAAATCACCAGTTATTAAAATTCTGTTGTATTTGGTGTGAATGATTGATAAAAGTTCTGAAAATTCACTGATAAAAAGGCTGGAGTGATGGGGTGGTGAGTGATGGGGTGGTCTGTACACTGTTAAACAGAGGATCTGAGTGCTGCTAAAAACAAAGGCATGATGCTCAAATGATGAGTAACTGTTAACAGATACTTGAGTTGGGGTGAGAGCGTTTTTATTGATGGAGGCTGTTCCGCTTCCTCTTCTACTCTGTCTGGTGGAGAATAAAAAGTTAAAATTCGGTGGGGAAGCCTCGGTGAGAACAGCAGGTGCATCAGTGCCAAGCCATGTCTCTGTCAGGAGAAGACTATCCAGTTTATTATTTTAAATCAGGTCGTTAGTAATAAAAGTTTTGTTTAAAAGAGAGCGCACGTTCAGCACGGCCATGTTGATGCTCGTGCTAAACGCGCGCTCCTCCTGGCGTTTTAAAGGAATCAAAGTTCTTGGTCTAAAAACAGTCCGGGTTCTGTGTGATCTGTTAAAAACTACATTTGGGATGTTGTGGGTGATGTTGTCCCGTGTCTCCGTGGGCAGAGGGGAGGTGTGTGGTGAGTGGGCGTGGCCTGTGGGCAATCAGTCAGCAGGTGTTGATTGAACCGCGTGGTGTATGTTTGCTGTTAAAACCGAGCTGCCCAGTGTGCTCAGATGCAGTCCGTCGTGTAGATAAAATCCAGGGTGGTTCCAGAAGAGATTAAAATTGTCAATAAAATTCAGGTTGTGAGCTGTGCATGTGTGCTGGAGCCAGGTGCTCAAACTGAGGAGTCTGGAAAAGCGCTCAGCACCGTGAGACAGAGTCGGTATTGGTCCGCTGATGAACACCGACTTACGACAGCTTTCCACAAGTCTGAAGAGGTCCATAAAATCCTTTTTCATCAGCTCAGATTGTCGCCAGGTCGTGTCGTTTGTGGCAACGTGAATAATCACGCGGCATACTGAGGATGGGATGGACTTTAGCAGCTCAGGAAGTTTGTCCAGGATTACAGCAACGGTGGCGCCAGGACAACACCGAGTGGTGGCGGTGAAGAAACGTATGTTTCTGACGATACTGTCACCGATGATGAGAGTTGTGGGACTAAACAGAGGACGAGGTGACCGGTGGGACAGGCCAGCAATGTGTCCATCTGGAGCTGGGGAACGCTTCGCTGGCACCTTCGGGCAGCGGGCAGGGAGAGGAGCCGGAGCCGGAGCTGGGCGTGTGTCCATCCGCCATAGCGCTGAGGCGGGCCGCTCAGCAGGAGGGGAGGCGGAGGTCCTTGTGCCGACAGCAGTGCCAGGTCTGGCAGAGGGGAGCTCCTAGGACTCCGGGTGGTGATGACCGTTATGGCAGGTAGCAGACTCGGCTCCGGGATGACGATCCAGGGTTGTGCCAGGGCAGTGAAGGCTCCCAGAGCGCCTCCTCACAGCCTCCTCTAGGAGCCTCCGGCGTGAAGCAGAGGTCGAGGCCCGGGATGACAGCTGCTGATCCGGGACTGCAACCGGCGGGGACGCCGATCCAGCGGTGTGTACAGCTGTCTCGGTGTCCAGCAGCGGAGGGGGAGCCGCCGGGCCCATGGATGCCGGGTCGTTGGAGCAGGAAGTCGCTGACACGCCGTTGGCCGCTGGTGTCAATCTGTGACAGGGCCATGAAGCAGTTCGAGAGGGAGAGTGGAGGCCAGACGGCTCTGACTGGGGTCTTCTGCCTGCCTCGGATCACTACCTCTGTCCACGATCGCTGGCGATTGGGTGTAGAGCAGGACGAGGGTCGTGGACAAGAGGGATCCCAAGGCCGCAGAGAGAGAGGCAGTCCTCATGGACTGCTGGTGGGTCACCTCCATAGACCTGGCCAGCAGAGCGTCTTTGTCCCTCAGCTCAGCGGAGAGATGGCGAACATCTTCCAGCAGGTCAGCTATCTTTTCATTCACCATTCTAAGTTGTGGGTCTTCCCCAGGGTACATAGAGGTAGGCATGTCGCACTGAGCTGTCGCACTGAGCTGTCGCACGGAAGTGACACTGAAGTGACGTCACATCACAATGAGCATCATGTCTTCTCAGCTGGAGTGTCTAAAGCCGGTTTGCATCAGTTTAGGTTTGGATTTAAATTTGTCAGTCAGTCTAATATCAGGAGAAAGATGTTACAGTTTCATTTAGCAGATGCTTTTTATCTAAAGTGACGTACATTTGAGAGGAAATACAACATGAGATCAGCAGGCAGCACTAAGGACCTCCCCTAAGGGCCCTCACTACACTACTGGACTACCGGACTACTGGACTACTACACTACTGGACTACCGCACTGCTGAACTACTGGACTACTGTACCACTGGATTACCGGACTACCGGACTACTGGACTACCGGACTACTGGACTACTACACTACTGGCCTACCGGACTACTGGACTACAGGACTACTGCACCACTGGATTACCGGACTACTGGACTATTGGACTACTGGACTACCGGACTACTAGACTACCGGACTACTAGACTACTGGACTACTGCGCTACTGGGCTACCGGACTGCTGGACTACTGGACTACTGGACTACTGCACCACCGGACTACTGCACTACTGGGCTACCGGACTACCAGACTAATGGACCGCCGGACTATTGGACTACCGGACCACCAGACCACCAGACCACTGGACTATTGGACTACTGGACTACAGGACTACAGGACTACTGGACTACTGGACTACCAGACTACCGGACAACTGGACCACTGGACTACTGGACTACTGGACCACTGGACCACTGGACAACTGCACTACTGGACCCTGACCAGGATCTGGACCCCCACCTCCTGTCCCAAAGTCATTGAGAGATCCAGCTGCAAAAACAAGGTTAATGAGTGATGTCACTCCCTCTGCTCTGTGATGTCACTCCCTCTGCCCTGTGATGTCACTTTCTCTGCCCTGTGGTGTCACTCTCTGCCCTGTGATGTCACTCCTTCTCTTTCTTCAGAGCTTCCGTCCGGCCGCCATGCTGGTTGAGCGGTCGAAGGATTTCGGACGAAGCTGGAAAGTTTTCCGTTACTTTGCAGACGATTGTTCACTTCACTTCCCGTCAGTGTCAGCTGATCCGGCCGAGCGCATCGATGACATTGTCTGTGACAGCAGATACTCCGGATCAGAACCATCCACGGATGGAGAGGTACCACCAGGAACACACACTATCACACAAATACACACAGTAACACACACAGTCTTTCAGAGTGAATCCGATCGTCATCATTTTCCTCTGGATTAATAAAGTAATAAACTAATAGATAATAAATAATCATTTTCCTCTGGATTAATAATAAATAATCACTTTTTTCTGGATTAATAAAGTAATAAACTAATAGATAATAAATTAACTAATAAAGTCTCTGTCAGCTGTTTGATCAAAGTGTCTTCTGACGTTTGTCCGCCAGGTGGTGCTAAAAGCTCTGGATCCCGTATTTGAAATTGAAAATCCGTACGCTCCAAACATCCAAGGTGAGGTCTGACATCACACGGTCCTGCTCTCTGATTGGCTTTTGCTGAGTGAATTGTATACATTACAAAGCTGAGGTGAGCTGTGATGAGTGAACAGCAGGTTAGCTACAGGTTAACATCAGGTTAACTACAGTTTAACTGCAGGTTAACTCATCATTACTGAGTTAACGACAGGTTAATTCATCACTATTGAGTTAACTACAGGTTAACAGCAGGTTAACTACAGGTTAACAGCAGGTTAACAGCAGGTTAACTACAGGTTAACTGCAGGTTAACTACAGGTTAACAGCAGGTTCACTACAGGTTAACTACAAGTTAACAGCAGGTTAACTGCAGGTTAACTACAGGTTAACAGCAGTTAACTACAGGTTAACAGCAGGTTAACTCATCAGAACTGATTTAACCTGTAGTCAACCTGTAGTTAACTAACGGTGAGTTTAAAGGACTACATACTGAAATGATTTGGTGGACTGCAGAGAACAAACTGAGGTTTAGATCAACAGATTCTCCTGCAGGTTCATCATTTATCTTTTATTTTTATGTTTTTTCTGCTCAGATCTCATCACACTCACCAACATCCGGGTGAACTTCACTCGTCTCTTCACTCTGGGAGACACTCTGCTGTCTCGGAGACGCAGGAACCCCGAGGACAAATACTACTACTCTATGTACAACATGGTGGTCCGAGGAAGCTGCTTCTGTAACGGACACGCCGGCCGCTGTACGCCGCTGGACGGAGGACGGGGGGACGTCTTCACACAGCCGGGCATGGTAGGAACCTGTAGGAACCCTTTGGAACCCTTTGGAACCCTAACGCCACCAGTAATAAGAGCTAACCAGCACAGTGACCAGTCTAACCAGATCACTTTCTGTTACAGTTTTTGTCTTTGGTACGTTTCTCGAATCATCCTCGATATTTGCTAAACAGGAAGTGCATTTCTCAAAGCAATTTGTACAAATAGTAATAAATAAATAAACACCATGGATTACCTGCTAAAGCCAGTCTCTGGCTCAGAATCCTTAGTTCATCTCTCCACAGTAAATATGTGTCAGTGAACATGTCAGTGGATCAGAATGACCAGTCCTGGTGTCGTTGTGTGGGTCAGATGGTCAGATTGCTGAGTCATGTTGTCATTATAACAGTGTTCTCTGGAGGGATGTTCTAATTAAACTATGTATAAAGTTTAATGACAGTTATTGTAAACTGTAGGTTCCACCTTAGTTTATGTGGGAGATTGATTACAAGAGACTGGACCAGAATCACATTTACTGTTTGTATTGTCTTTTATTGACAGGCCACATCATTGTGATACAGAAAGGAAAACAGCGCTGCATAGCACAAAGAAAAAAACAAAAAAAAAAAAGTAGAAATGTGAACATGAGACAATCTCCTGAGGGAAAACTGTCCATGCAGTGCTGTAGGAATTCCAGTTTAGTCTTCCTTCACCTCCTGATGTTCCTGTCTGTTGGACATAAATTCTCATCCACATCATGAATATCTTCTCTTGTGTCTTTGAGTGATTTCAGGAAACTCAAGCCCTTCCCACATTTCCCTTCATTAGAGAAAGTCAAGATTCACCTGGGAGCAATTTACCAATTCAGGACTGATTTAGAAAAAAAAGTCTAATGAAAATGTATAGAAACATCCTGACATATTCTGACAACTTGTTCAACCATTCTGCATGTAAAGACTGATGTGATGAACTAATGCCTAAATGTTGTGGAGGGTGAGACTATTCAACAGAGACCCATTAGATTAATTTAGACCAACATGACATAAACAATTAGTAATGGAGGAAACAGCAGAGAATTGTACAGAATCATTTCATGGATGAACCAAAGCATTTACAGCTGGTTCAAAGAAATGAGAAACTGCTTTTTGGTGTGACACAATGATGTGAAGACTGAACAAGTAGTTTAGAGAATTTCAGTTCTGATCTGAGAACTGAACCAAAGCGACTGAGAAAAGCTGTAATCTGACAGCAGCTCTGTGCTTCATGTCTGAATAAGAAGGAATTCATCTCAGGAATGTTTCTCTGTGAACGGCTGCAGTCACAGAAACAGTCATCTGAAGACTTCCTCTCATTTCAGCTCCAGGATTGTTATGTGTGTATATCTATATTTATATGTTGTGTGTGTACATATGTATATCTATGTGTGTGTATATGTATATTTATATATTGTTTACAGTGTGTATATCTATATATTTTAATATGTACACACAAACAGTCTCTCTGATGTGCTGTCCTGAAATTAAACTCTGAGTTTCCAGCTCAGAGTCGGAGTCCTTCTTCCTGAATCCAGGTGTTTTCTGCTTCCAGGTTCATGGTCGATGTGTTTGTCAGCACAACACGGCCGGAGAAAACTGTGAGCACTGTCAGGACTTCCACCACGACTCCCCCTGGAGGCCTGGAGGAGAAAACGCAGCCGACATCTGCAGGAGTAAATGAGCTTCCTGTTTTCTGATGTTTCTCAGTACAAGCAGTGATTTAGTTTTTCAGTTTGTGTATACAATAAGTTAACTCACAATAAATAGTTCTTTAGAGCTCAGTCACGTTCTTCTCCTGTTATCACAGATGTTCCACGGCTGGCTTCCCTTTCAGCATCTTTAGAATGGATTTATGATCATTATTCTCATCAGTGCAGAATGATCAAACAGCCTGTTTATGATTCCTACAGATCTAGTTATTCTGTTGATGGAATAATTCAGACTTTCAGTTAGCTTCTGCTGAAAGATCCTACAGGCTCAGTGCCTCTTTGTTTCAAACTTTGTCCCATTAGAATGTTTAAGCTCCGCCCCTCTTGATGCTGCCACCACTGTGTTCGACTGTAGAGCTGGTTTCATTTTACCTGTGGCCAGGTAGCTCCATCTTTCTCAGGCTGCTTTCTCCATAGTGTCCACACGGTTCTGAGTTTCTGGAGACTTCTTCCATCTCAGAAACATGGTTCTCTGTTCAGGATTAAAGCAGTTTGATCAGCTGCTGACTCTGACAGATTTCACTCTCTGTAGACGTCATTTTTTTCATTTCTGCTTTCTGAGTGTGAATATGTCAGTCTGTGATCGTGTCCTGGTGTTTTGTGTTCCTCAGGATGTAACTGTCACGGCCACTCGGACTCATGTCACTTCGATGCAGCTCGTTTCACAGCGACTGGCGGCATCAGCGGCGGCGTCTGCGACGGCTGCCTCCATGACAGAACGGGGCCTCAGTGTGAACAGTGCCGACCTTTCCTATACCAGGACCCCCATAGGGCCCAGGACGACCCTCACGCTTGCATACGTACGTCTTCTTTCATTTTGACCAGAGTACCAGCAGCAGGGGGTGCCACAGCCACACTTTTACAGTAAGCCTCCAGTACCAGCAGCAGGCAGCAGGGGGCGCTACAGCCAGACTTTTACTCACAGCACACAACAGATTTCATGTTTACACTTCAGTTTCATTTTCCTTTTTACTTTCAGTTAAATTTAACCACAAAGCTACGTGGTGAGGTTCAGGAAACTTTGGGTTTAAATATAATTTTTGCTCAGAAGACAAAAATAAAAGCAGAGCAGGAAGTTTCAGCTGTTTAGATCCAGACTGAAGAAATCATTGAACCAAGAAATTGTTCAATTTGGACAAAACAGGACTGAAAATAATGACAATTACTGCTTCCTGTCTGTCAGCGTGATGTCATGTGATGATGCCATGGTGATGTGTTCCAGCGTGTGACTGTGACCCGGCTGGTTCTCAGGGCGGCGGTCTGTGTGACGCTCTGAGTGGTCGGTGTGTCTGTAAAGAGAACGTGGAGGGAGAACGCTGCGATCGCTGCAAACGCGACTTCTTTGGTCTGAGACAGGACGACCCGGCTGGCTGTCAAGGTGACGAACTCACTGTTGTACCTGTAAAATTAGAAGCTCTTCTTCATGTTCAGTGTTTAAGTTCCTACAAACATGAGACCAAGGTGCTACTTTAAAATTCTAAAAGTTTAAAAAACATCATATCTTTAAAAAATCCCCCAAATGGCAATATTTTTCAGCCTGAACCAGTAAAAACAGAAAATGATCCAGATCTGAGCCCACCAGCTGATTTATTCTACGGGTTTCATTTTTAAAGTGTTTGCAGAAGATTCTGTTTAAAACTAAAAATTCTGATTCCAAAGAGCTAAACAGGAAGTGGAGCCTCCATGTTTTCTGGAGGACATGTTGGTAGAAAAATAGTTTTATTCTGAAACGAAACTCCCTCCTTCTCCGTGATGTTCTGCTTCCACAGCTGCAGGACTTCAGATTTTAAAAAATGAACCACAGTGAAACTGTTCAGAGTTCCTAAAGAAATGCTCACATCTGCTCTGGTTTTTCTTCCAGCCTGCAGATGTCACTCTTTGGGAAGCGTCGGCTCGTGTGATCAGCTGACCGGAAGCTGTGAATGTGATCGTTTAGCCGTCCGACCGCTGTGTGATCGATGTGTGGTACGTAGAATACTGGACCTGTGTGACCTCTAGTGGCCACTGCAGAAAACTACAACACACTTTCACCTCACAGGTATTTCTATTGATCAGTATTATTCATATAAATCAATGTTATTTCTATAAATCAGAATTATTTCTGCAGACAGACAAGAGGTGGAATAAAACCTCAGATCTGGATTCTATCTGTTGTTCTGATCAACAAACTTATTATTGTTATTATTATTATAAGTTCATTTAAAAAGGGACCATGTACAATATTAAACATAAATGTTTCCATTTGATGTTTTGCACCAGAGTTAGATTTAAGCTAATTTCCATCTGCAGTCCAGATGACACCGTCCGATGATAAACCGATGACTCCGTCTGATCGTCTCTGAAGACCTTCTAATGTCCTTCATGTGTGTGTTTGTGTTCAGGAAGGTTTCTGGGGTTTAGGGCACTCTGTGTACCAATGTTCACCCTGTGACTGTGATATTGGCGGAGCTCAAGGCACCACGTAAGATTTATTCTATATTATTATATATTCTATATCGAAAGTAAGATTCATGATTTATTATTATATATTATTGTACATCTAACATAAGATTTATTCTATATTATTCTATATTATATATCTAAAGTAAGATTCATAATTTATTATTACATATTATTATATATCTAACATAAGATTTATTATATATTATTATATATTATATATCTGAAGTAAGATTTATTATTTATTATTATACATTGTTATATATTATATATCTTACATAATATTTATTCTAGATTTTACATCTTCACGACACCTGTGCTACTCAGAGCAATGCATTCTGGGTAAACTATGACCTGCCTCCTCAGGTGTTCTCCAGAGGACGGACAATGTCTCTGTTTTCCCAACATGATTGGTCGACGCTGCTCTGACTCCGCCCCCGGCTACTTCCTGCCTTCACTGAACTACTTCCTGTATGAGGCAGAGCTTGCCGTGCCGCTTCCAGGAGCTCCGCCTCCTTCTTCTTCTTCTCTGGTGTGTAAAAGTGATGCAGTACACGCAGTATTAGTGCATACTTACATACAGTATTAGCTCGTACTTACTCGCAGTATTAGCTCATACTTACATGCAGTATTAGTGCGTACTTACTCGCAGTATTAGTGCATACTTACACGCAGTATTAGTGCATACTTACATGCAGTATTAGTGCACACTTACAAGCAGTATTAATGCGTACTTACACGCAGTATTAGTGTGTACTTACACCCAGTGTTAGTATGTACTTACACGCAGTATTAGTGCATACTTATGCGCAGTATTTATGCGTACTTACACACAGTATTAATGTGTACTTACACCCAGTATTAGTGCGTACTTACACGCAGTATTAGTGCATACTTACATGCAGTATTAGTGCATACTTATATGCAGTATTAGTGCGTACTTACAAGCAGTATTAATGCGTACTTACACGCAGTATTAGTGTGTACTTACACCCAGTGTTAGTGCGTATTTACATGCAGTATCTGTGTGTACTTACACCCAGTATTAGTGCGTACTTACATGCAGTATTAGTGCATATTTACATGCAATATTAGTGTGTATTTACATGCAGTATCTGTGTGTATTTACACGCAGTATTAGTGCGTACTTATACGCAGTATTAGTGCGTACTTACACCCAGTATTAGTGAGTACTTACACGCAGTATTAGTGCGTATTTACATGCAGTATCTGTGCGTATTTACATGCAGTATCTGTGCGTATTTACATGCAGTATTAGTGCGTACTTATACGCAGTATTAGTGCATACTTACACCCAGTATTAGTGCGTACTTACACGCAGTATTAGTGCGTACTTACACGCAGTATTAGTGCGTATTTACACGCAATATTAGTGCGTATTTACATGCAGTGTCTGTGCGTATTTACACACAGTATTAGTGCGTACTTATACGCAGTAATTATTTATACTTACACGCAGTATTAGTGCGTACTTACACGCAGTATTAGTGCATATTTACATGCAGTATCTGTGTGTACTTACATGCAGTATCTCTATGTAATTTCAGCTGAATCCAGCACTACCTCCCTGTGAGCAGTACTTCAGAGAGCGAGGGTTCGACTTTCAGGTCTCTAACGGACGAGTCGTCGTGGTCCGGAGGACTCGGAGACTTGCCCGCCGGCAGCGACAAGGACAGGTGGGATACCTGTTAGACTCTGACCAATGATAGAGGCTAGTGTCACCATCTGTCCAATCAGATTGTCCTTCTGAGTCCCGTTGACGTTTGATTGGTCCTGCAGGAAAACAGCATCCCTCTGGAGCTGGGCCACGCCCTGCAGATCATTCCTCGCCAGAGGTCAGCTGATCAACCTGTAACCTGGACCGGCCTGGGATTGGTCAGAGTCTTGGAGGGGGCGGGGCTTAGATTCACCGTGGACAACCTCCCGTCATCAATGGAGTACCAGCTGGTGATCCGCTATGAACCAGAGGTGAGCAGAACCTCAGCCTGGTCCTGGTCCTGACTGATAAAAAGTTTTTTCATTTTAAACTATGAGCTGAAAGTTGAAAACAGACATTTAATTTTACCATGACAGAAATCAGAGTTTAATGAAGAGTTCTTGCAGAAGAACTGACAAATACGAAAAACAATAAAATTCTAAAGTTGAAGAACTTAAATTAAGAACCGTAGAATATTGTAAATGTACAGTTGTGCTCACAAGTCTTCATACCGAGCAGAATTAGTGAAATATGAACCATTTTAATGAAAACATGAATGATCAGAGCAAACACAACTGCAAGACAACACTTTGTCTTTGTCAAGAAATTCAAAGAGAGTGACACAGTACAGAACAGGTCTGGCAGAGGGAGGAAGCCAAAGATCTCAAAGACTCTGGAGAGAAAACTAGTGAGAAATGTGTCTAAAGATGCTAGAACAACCACCAGAACATCAGTTAATGACTTAGAGAAGTCAGGAGTTGTAGTTTCAGAGAAGACACAGAAATGGACTGAACACGAACCCTTCACTTCTACTGAGGAGAGGCTTCAAATCAGACTGAAATCTGCTGAGGTCAACCTGGAGAAAGATTATGAAGACTGGAAGCGTCCTTTGGAGATGATGAGATCAAACTAGAGATGTCGTTTCTGTTTGGAGAAAAAAGGGAGAGGCGTAGAACCCAAAGAACACCACAGTTAAACACGGCCGTGGCAGTATCATGCTGTGGAGATGCTTCAGGGTGTCTGGAACTGGGAATCTTGTCAAGGTTGAAGGAATCATGAAGACAGAAGGATATATAGAGATTTTGAGAGAAAACCACAAGCAGTCAGCTGCTAAACTGGGTCTGGGTCGTCGCTGTGTCTTCAACATGACAACGACACTCCAGGTGGAGATCTGTCGTTACGACCCAATACATCCGTCGCTGGTGGAGATCTACCATTACGACCCAAAACATCCATCACTGGTGGAGATCTACCGTTAAGACTGAAAACATCCGTCGCCCCTGGAGGAGATCTACTGTTATGACCCAAAACATCTGTCGCTGGTGGAGATCTACCGTTACGACCTGAAACATCCGTCACTGGTGACGATCTACCATTACGACCCAAAACATCTGTCACTTCTGGTCAAGATCTACCGTTACATCTGAAAACATCCGTCGCTCCTGGTGGAGCTCTACTGTTACAACCCAAAACATCTGTCGCTCCTGGTGGAGCTCTACTGTTACGACCCAAAACATCTGTCGTGGTGAAGATCTACCGTTACGACTCAAAACATCTGTCGCTGGTGGAGATCTACTGTTAGAACCCAAAACATCTGTCGCTGGTGGAGATCTACCATTACGACCCAAAACATCCTACACTGGTGAAAATCTACCCTTATGACCCAAAACATCTGTCACTGGTGGAGATCTACCATTACGACCGAAGACATCCGTCACTGATAGAGATCTACCGTTACGACCCAAAACATCCGTCACTCCTGGTGGAGAGCTACCGTTACAACTGAAAACATCCGTCACTGATAGAGATCTACCGTTACGACCCAAAACATCCATCACTCCTGGTGGAGATCTACCGTTACGACCCAAAAAATCCATCATTGGTGGAGATCTACCGTTACGACCCAAAACATCCGTCGCTGGTGGAGATCTACCGTTACGACCCAAAACATCCGTCGCTGGTGGAGATCTACCGTTTCGACCCAAAACATCCATCACTTCTGGTTGAGATCTACCATTACGATCCAAAACAGCCGTCGCTGGTGGAGATTTACCGTTACGACCCAAAAAATCCGTCGCTGGTGGAGATCCACCATTACAACCCAAAACATCCGTCGCTGGTGGATTTCTACCGTTACGACCCAAAACATCCGTCACTGGTGGAGACTTACTGTTACGACCAAAAACATCTGTCACTCCTGTTGGAGATCTACCGTTTCAACCCAAAACATCCGTCGCCCCTGGAGGAGATCTACTGTTATGACCCAAAACATCCGTCAGTGGTGGAGATCTACCGTTATGACCCAAAACATCTGTCGCTGGTGGAGAGCTATCGTTAGGACCAAAAACATCCGTCGCTGGCAGAGATCTACCATTATGAGGCGAAGACTGGAACTTACATACAACAATGACACATGGCAGAAACATGTAAAACATCACATTTTTATTTACACACCAGAATATCACAGATAGACAAAAAGAACAAATATGGTTTTCAGAACTACAACTGGAAGTCGCGCTGATCGCAGATCTAGTAAACCCCGAGACAAGGAAGACAGAGCACCAGAAACTAAACTACATCAAAAACACTGCAATTACACACGCAACTGCACATTAAACAGTACAACTACACACTACACAGTACAACTACACACAAAACACTACAACTACACACAACACACTACCTGGCCTTAGAGACTGAGTGAGGAACTTTGCTCAGGAACGAGAAATGGAGCGTCAGGCTTGGCTCGGTGGGGTCGATGGGGATGGTGGGGTCGATGGGGTCGGTGGGTCAACAGGGCTGGTGGGGTTGATGAGTCGGTGGGGTCGACAGGGCTGGTGGGGTTGGTGAGGTCAGCGTTGTCAGTGGGGTCAGTGGGGTCGGTGGGGTTGATGGACGAGGAGGAAGGAGGAAGGAGGGAGTCTGGTGAGTGTGGAGACCCAACCAAGGAGACAGGAAGCGGGAGATACAGGGAGCCAGAAGCAGACAGTGGAGGAGGCAGGAAAGCCAGAGCAGCTGGCAGATAGATAGATTTATAAAGTATCCATCCATCCATTTGTCATCCATCCATCCATCCATCCATCATCCATCCATCTATCATCCATCCATCCATCATCCATCTGTCATCCATCCATCATCCATCCATCCATCCATCTGCACCCATCCATCCATCCATCCATCCATCCATCCATCTGTCACCCATCCATCCGTCCATCCATCATCCATCCATCCATCCAGTTAGAGGAGCTAGACCTGAATGAGTCAGAACTAACAGAGCAGAGGAGTAATCATTGTCACCAGCCGCCAATTCCAGATGAGCGGATTGGTCACAGCTGCGCACCTGAGGAGAAAGGCAAGGGAGGGGCAGGAGCCAGATGTGGAGGGCATCACAGCTACCTCCAGAAAACCAAAGTGAACGTTGCTGACTGCCTGCACAAAGCCCTGACTGGAATCCCATTAAAACCTGTGGGGTCAACTGAAGACCTGGTCCATGCCAGAAGACCATCGGATCTGTAGGAGCTGGAGAGATTAGCTGGAGAAGAACAGGCTGGAGTTCCTCAGGAGACGTCAGACTCTTCCAAACTACAACAAAGACTGCAACTGGTGTCCAGCAGAAAGGAAACACAGCTGACCGTTAGCATCAGGGCTAATCATTCTGACCTGCTAGTTTCTGGTTTTTGTTAAATAGTTGTGTTTCTGTGTGCAAAGTAAAATAATGTGAGCATCCAAAATAAAACTAGGATATTTGGAAACGCTGTTAAAAATTCCTTCATCTGTTTAGCAGCACTTGGGAATTAAAAAAAAAACAATTGAAATTTCATAGAGGGGCTGATAATTTAGTCTTCAACTGTATCTCATTTCATTTTTGAAAACTTCATGTGGTAAATTTTTAAAGTCACAGATAAACCAGTGGGATTTAAAAATATCAACATGCCAATAAAAGCCGGTTATTAACCAGTAAAGTTCATTTAATGCAGTAATTAAATGTATTAATTCTGTATTAATGTCAGCTGATCTCACTCTGCAGTCTCCGTCTGATTGGCTGGCTTCAATAAGCATCATCATGCTGTTGCCGGGTGACGGCGGCTGCAGCATCGACCCGGCAGGAAGTGACACTCTGATTCTTCCTGGAAACTCCAGGTGAGTCACATGACCACCCAGGTGGGACAGGAAGCATCACTAATCATGCGATGAACGTCTGTGATATGATTGGATGTTCAATGAGCCAACGAGTTAAAGCAGGCTGTTTACTGTTGCCCTCTGTGTTTACTCTACTGTTTGTTTGTTTACAATTGTCCTCTGTTTGTTTTCTCTTCTGTTTGTTTACAGTTGTCCTCTGTTTGTTTACAGTTTTCCTCTGTTTGTTTACTCTTCTGCTTGTTTGTTTACAGTTGCCCTCTGTTTGTTTACAGTTTTCTTCTGTTTGTTTACTCTTGTTGTTGTTTGTTTACAGTCGTCCTCTGCTTGTTTAAAGTTGTTGTTGTTTGTTTACAGAGGAGGGGTCCTGGACTGGCCACTGTGTCTGAATGCAGGAGGCCGGTATTTCGTGGACGTAGTTTTTACCAAACAGTCTGGATCTGACAGCTCACACATCCTGGTTGACTCGGTGAGGAAGTGGTCATGTGATCAGCTGAAACTCACTGTGATTGGTCAATCACTGATTCAGATTTTATACATTCATCAAACGTTTACTGGTGTTTCTAGGAGCTTCTGTAGAAAGTGTCCCTCTGGTAAAATGTCCTCCTAGAAACCTGGACACTGAGAATCTGGTTGTTTTTCAGATGGGACTGATTCCCAGAGTCGAGTCGGTCCAGGACTTCTGCTCCCAGATGGACCTCGACTCTTTCCGTCGCTTTCGCTGCTCTGGATTGGCTGACCTCGGCTCTGAGGAGTCGCTGCCAGAGGTGTGTGAGGGACTCATCAAGAGTCTGTCGGCAAGAATCCACAAAGGAGCTGTTCGTAAGTAGTTTAGATAAATAAAGGAGGTGTTTGGTAGTTCAGATGAATGAATAAAGGAAACGTTTGTTAGTTCAGATGAATGAATAAAGTAAACGTTTATTAGTTCACTCTAATAAATAAAGTAAACATTTGTTAGTTCAGTCTAATAAATAATGGAAATGTTTGTTAGTTCAGATGAATGAATAAAGGAAACGTTTGTTAGTTCAGATGAATGAATAAAGGAAACATTTGTTAGTTCAGTCTAATAAAAAAACGGAAACGTTTGTTAGTTCAGTCTAATTAGTGGAGGTCGTACTTCATGAGTTTCCTTCATGTGCTCTGTGAGATGATATGTTGTGAGTTTTCACTAAATAGATCTGACTGAACAGAATTAAAGCCTGAATAATTCTTATATTCTCTCTCTGTGTTCTACCCGCGGGCAGCTTGTGGCTGTAACGTGATTGGCTCTCGTGGACCTTACTGCAGTAAACTGGGTGGGCTCTGTGAATGTAAACCAAACGTGATTGGTCGTTGCTGTGACACCTGTGCACCACTGACATTCGGCTTTGGATCTGAAGGCTGCCAACGTAAGAAGTTTACTGAGAGATAGACTTCCTGAGGATGTTTCAGGCCTCTGACTGGATCTCTGTCTTCCAGGTTGTGAATGCGACCCTGCAGGCTCGCTGTCGGAGCTCTGCGACCAGGTCAGAGGTCAGTGCGCCTGTCGGGCCGAGGTAGCGGGTCGACGCTGCGACCGCTGCCAGGCGGGATTCTGGGGCTTCCCCCGGTGTCGGCCCTGTGGATGTAACGGCCTGTCGGAGGACTGCGATCCAGAGAACGGAGAGTGTTTGAACTGCAGGGAACACAGCACTGGACCCAGCTGTAACAGGTCATCTATAGGATCTACACAATAAACTAAACTACCAACTACACACAGTAACACACAGCACCAGACCCAGCTGTAACAGGTCATCTAGACTAACTACAAACTACACAATAAACTACCAACTACACAAACTACCAACTGCACACAGTAATACACAGCACCAGACCCAGCTGTGACAGGTTATCTAGACTAACTGCACACTAAACTACAAACTAAACTACCAACTGCACACAGTAACACACAGCACCGGACCCAGCTGTAACAGGTCATCTAGACTAACTATATATTAAACTACAAACTACACAATAAACTACCAACTACACAAACCACTAACTACACACTAAACTACCAACTACACACAGTAGCACACAGCACTGGACCCAGCTGTAACAGGTCATCTATACATACTAACTACACAATAAACTACCAACTACACAAACTACTAACTACACACTAAACTACCAACTACACAATTAACTATCAACTACACACACAGCACTGGACCCAGCAGTGACAGGTCATCTATAAAAATGATCAAGATGGCGCCACTGTGTATGGCAGGTCGTCTACCTCTGCTCCATGTTTTGCTGCTACTACTGTTAATTTCACTTTTTGTTAATGATGTGTCACCGCTGCTGGTGTATGATCGCCAGACCCTCCTAGATTTTAGTGATTTAGTGATAAGGCCAACGATCTACTACTGTAGTGGACAATCAAAGATGCTCCTACCATTCCTGGCATCTGTTCCCCACTGCCTGCGGCATCTACCTGTTCCCCACTACCTGCAGTTTCTACCTGTTCCCCACTACCTGCGGCGTCTACCTGTGCCCCACTACCTGCGGACTCTACCTGTTCCCCACTACCTGTGGACTCTACCTGTTCCCCACTACCTGCGGCATCTACCTGTTCCCCACTACCTGCGGTGTCTACCTGTTCCCCACTACATGTCGACGCTACCTGTTCCCAACTACCTGCGGCATCTACCTGTTCCCCACTACCTGCGGCATCTACCTGTTCCCCACTACCTGTGGACTCTACCTGTTCCCAACTACCTGCGGCATCTACCTGTTCCCCACTACCCGCAGCATCTACCTGTTCCCCACTACCTGCGGCATCTACCTGTTCCCCAATACCTGTGGACTCTACCTGTTCCCCACTACCTGCGGCATCTACCTGTTCCCCACTACCTGCGGCATCTACCTGTTCCCCACTACCTGCAGCGTCTACCTGTTCCCCACTACCTGTGGACTCTACCTGTTCCCCACTACCTGTGGACTCTACCTGTTCCCCACTACCTGTGGACTCTACCTGTTCCCCACTACCTGCGGCGTCTACCTGTTCCCCACTACCTGCGGCGTCTACCTGTTCCCCACTACCTGCGGCGTCTACCTGTTCCCCACTACCTGCGGTGTCTACCTGTTCCCCACTACCTGCGGTGTCTACCTGTTCCCCACTACCTGTGGACTCTACCTGTTCCCAACTACCTGCGGCATCTACCTGTTCCCCACTACCTGCGGCATCGACCTGTTCCCCACTACCTGCGGTGTCTACCTGTTCCCCACTACCTGCGGCATCTACCTGTTCCCCACTACCTGCAGTGTCTACCTGTTCCCCACTACCTGCGGCGTCTACCTGTGCCCCACTACCTGCGGACTCTACCTGTTCCCCACTACCTGTGGACTCTACCTGTTCCCCACTACCTGCGGCATCTACCTGTTCCCCACTACCTGCGGTGTCTACCTGTTCCCCACTACCTGCGGTGTCTACCTGTTCCCCACTACCTGTGGACTCTACCTGTTCCCAACTACCTGCGGCATCTACCTGTTCCCCACTACCTGCGGCATCTACCTGTTCCCCACTACCTGTGGACTCTACCTGTTCCCAACTACCTGCGGCATCTACCTGTTCCCCACTACCTGCGGCATCTACCTGTTCCCCACTACCTGCGGCATCTACCTGTTCCCCACTACCTGCGGCATCTACCTGTTCCCCACTACCTGCGGCGTCTACCTGTTCCCACTACCTGTGGACTCTACCTGTTCCCCACTACCTGTGGACTCTACCTGTTCCCCACTACCTGTGGACTCTACCTGTTCCCCACTACCTGTGGACTCTACCTGTTTCCCACTACCTGCGGCGTCTACCTGTTCCCCACTACCTGCGGCGTCTACCTGTTCCCCACTACCTGCGGCGTCTACCTGTTCCCCACTACCTGCGGTGTCTACCTGTTCCCCACTACCTGTGGACTCTACCTGTTCCCAACTACCTGCGGCATCTACCTGTTCCCCAATACCTGCGGCATCTACCTGTTCCCCACTACCTGCGGTGTCTACCTGTTCCCCACTACCTGTGGACTCTACCTGTTCCCCACTACCTGTGGACTCTACCTGTTCCCCACTACCTGTGGACTCTACCTGTTCCCAACTACCTGCGGCATCTACCTGTTCCCCACTACCTGCGGCATTTACCTGTTCCCCACTACCTGCGGCATCTACCTGTTCCCCAATACCTGTGGACTCTACCTGTTCCCCACTACCTGCGGTGTCTACCTGTTCCCCACTACCTGCGGCGTCTACCTGTTCCCCACTACCTGCGGCATCTACCTGTTCCCCACTATCTGCGGTGTCTACCTGTTCCCCACTACCTGTGGACTCTACCTGCTCCCCACTACCTGCGGTGTCTACCTGTTCCCCACTACCTGTGGACTCTACCTGTTCCCCACTACCTGTGGACTCTACCTGTTCCCCACTACCTGCGGTGTCTACCTGTTCCCCACTACCTGTGGACTCTACCTGTTCCCCACTACCTGCGGTGTCTACCTGTTCCCCACTACCTGTGGACTCTACCTGTTCCCCACTACCTGTGGACTCTACCTGTTCCCCACTACCTGCGGACTCTCCCTGTTCCCCACTACCTGCGGCGTCTACCTGTTCCCCACTACCTGCGGTGTCTACCTGTTCCCCACTACCTGCGGCGTCTACCTGTTCCCCACTACCTGCGGCATCTACCTGTTCCCCACTACCTGTGGCGTCTACCTGTTCCCCACTACCTGCGGTGTCTACCTGTTCCCCACTACCTGCGGCGTCTACCATTTCCCCACTACCTGCGGCATCTACCTGTTCCCCCGCCCCGCAAATGTCGCCACAGAAAGCAGGGGAAACGAAGCAGCGTCCTTGTTCGACTGAGAGCCTACATGACGCAGTCCTCGAAGTATGATCGTCGTCACCTGCTGCGGTTTCCCAGGGAATATGACGGCCTCATCGTGCGGTGTTCCTCGGAGGTCAGCTGGCTCCGATGAGCTGTTCCAGATGCCGGCTACACACATTCTGGCCACCTGCGGCGTGTCAGCATCTGCAGACGAGGCTCCGTGCGGGGAAATCTCCGCCCTGTTGCTCATGGTTCCAAGCGAACCGACCACACATTGATGCGCATCGCCCTCATTAATACGAGGTCTTTAACAAATAAAACTTTAATCCTGAATGATTTCTTCTCAACACACGTGCTGGATTTTCTGATGTTGACTGAAACGTGGATTAAACCCGGTGACGACAGCGCTTTCACTGAGCTCCTCCCCCCTCGCTGCTCTTTCCTCAGCACACCGCGAGCATCAGGTGGATGGGGCAGAGTCAGGTGGAGGGGGCGGAGTCGCCACAGTTTTTAAGGATAATTTCACATGCAAACCATTGCATGTAAATCATTATTCCTGTTTTGAAGTACAGTTGTTCACAGTGGAATTATCTTGTCCAGTCTTATGTGCTGTGGTCTACCATCCCCCTAAATACAACAAGAACTTTATTCAGGAGTTCTCTGAGTTCATAGCAGAGGTGGCCTCTAAATATGAACAGCTTTTAATCTGTGGGGATTTTAACATTCACGTTTTTTGTCCGTCTGATCAGCTGGCCACTGATTTCAAACATCTACTGTCATCCTTCGACCTTATTCAAACTGTGGATGGTCCTACACATAGTGCTGGGCATACATTGGACTTAATTATTTCTCATGGGCTTAAGGTGTCACTTGTTGAAATATCTGAGACTCCCATCTCAGATCATTTCCCAGTTATTTTTGAAGTTCTTGCTCCTCCACTTGTTGGAAAGCCCCCCGTCCCAGCATCTCGCCATCAGATTATTACTTCTTCAACAGCTGCAGAGTTTGAGACTGCTTTTATGGACTCTGAGTTTTATGCTTGTGATGGAATTAATCCTACTGGATGCCCAGACAGCTTCCTGTCATCTTTCTACTCAGCTTGTTCTGAGATCCTGGACACTATCGCCCCTATTAGGTCCAGGTCCACCAAGCCCAGGACTGATCCCTGGTTGAATGATTCAACCCGGGCCCTCAGACAGCGCTGCAGACAGGCGGAGTGACACTGGAAAAAGGACAGGCTACATGTATCGCTGGAGATACTGAGGGACAGTCTCGTTCATTATCAGAAGGCTGTGAAGGAGGCTAAATCACAATATCTGTCGGATATTATCTCAACTAATGGACTCTGCCCCCATGTGTTGTTCAGTACTATTAATTCTGTTGTGAGCCCCCACAACAATCCTGTCTGATGCCACAGTTTCTACATGTGAGGACTTTCTACGCTTTTTTGTGGACAAAGTGATGTCTGTGAGAGCATTGTGCAGCAGCAGTATCAGCCCAGATCAGTCTGCTACAACCCCACTCTCTCCAGTGTTTGACCACTTTGAGCCCATCTCCCTTTCATCCCTTACTGATGTAGTTAAACACATGAAAACAACAAATTGCCCTTTGGATGTTTTCCCAACTAAATTGCTTAAAGAGGTGTTTTCTACTGTTGGGCCTGTCCTCTTGGTTTTAATGAACACTTGTCTTAGCTCAGGATGTGCTCCGGCTTCTTTTAAACATGCTGTTGTGAGACCACTTCTTAAAAAACACATCTCGATGCTAATGTTTTATCTAATTTTAGACCGGTTTCTAACTTACCTTTTATCCCTGAAGTCCTTGAGAAAATTGTTTTTACACAGTTACAGGCATTTTTAGAAAACAATTTTATTCTGGAAAAATTTCAGTCTGGGTTCAGGTCACGGCATAGCACAGAGTCTGCACTGCTTAAAGTTCACAATGATATAGCTGTGTCTGTTGATGCCAAGTGTCCTGTTGTCCTTGTGCTGCTTGACTTAACGGCAGCATTTGATACAGTCGACTATTCTATTCTCTTGTCCCGCTTAAATAATTATGTTGGCATCAGTGGTACTGTACTCAAGTGGTTTGATTCTTACCTAACCAACAGGACTTTTTCTGTAATGATTGGCGACTTGTCCTCCTCTGTTGCCTCTTTGTTTTGTGGAGTTCCCCAGGGCTCCATTTTGGGCCCTTCGCTATTTTCACTGTATATGTTGCCACTGGGGTCAATTATAGCGAGGCATAATTTAGCATTTCACTGCTACGCTGATGATTTCCAGTTGTATTTACCGGTGTTCCCAAACAAAAGTGGAGCTCTTCAGTCCCTCACACACTGCATCAATGACATCAAGTCATGGCTGGGGAAAAATTTCCTCCATCTAAACGAGGACAAGACTGAGTTCATTTTATTTGGTGACAATGTTCTTGCTGATTCGGACTCTGTGTTTTCAAAGCTAAAACTGTCTGTGAAGAACCTTGGGGTTATTTTTGACAGCAGTTTCACATTTGTCAAACAGATCGACAACGTGGTCAGAGCAAGTTTTTATCCATTACGTCTTTTATCTAAAGTAAAGCCTTTTTAAAATCGCACCGGCCTTGAAAGGACTATTCATGCTTTTATCAGCTCACGAATAGGCTATTGTAACGCTTTTTATGTTGGTGTTTCCCAGTTAGCCTTGAGCCGCCTCCAGTTGATGCAAAATGCGGCAGCCCGTTTCCTGGCGATCACTTCAAGGCGTCAGCACATCACCCCGGTCCTCTTTTCCCTCCATTGGCTTCCAGTTTCTTTTAGGATACATTTTAAAATTTTGCTTTTCGTTTTTAAAGCCCTCCACGGCCTTGCGCCTATTTATTTAACGGAACTTCTTTCTGTCCGAAACCCTAACAGGGCGTTAAGGTCCTCTAAACAGCTGTTTCTGGAAGTCCCTAGGGCCAGGTACAAACACTGGGGTGATGGAGCCTTTTCAGTCGCTGGGCCAAGACTTTGGAACAAACTGCCCCCTGACATGCGCACCATCACTGACTTTGGCCTTTTCAAAGCCCGGCTCAAAACACATCTTTTCAGACTGGCTTTTAATACTCAGTAATGCGGTGAGATTTTATTTTATTTTATCTTATTTTATTTGATTTTATTTGTTGACATGTCTTCTATTGTTCCTTTCTTTTAATTTGCTTTTGTTCTAATTTTATTGTTTGAGTTTAACTGGAAAGCACTTTGGTCACCTTTGAGTGTTGTAAAGTGCTCTATAAATAAATCTTGATTGATTGATTGATTGATTGATTGATTGATTGATTGATATACATACTAACCCACACTAAACCACTAACTACACACTGTAGAATATTGACGACAACACACACACACACACACACACACACACACACACACACACACACACACACACACACACACACACACACACACACACACACACACACAACTGCACTGTTACCCATCACAACCACGACCTCATTATCCAGGGTAACTTTACTACTGGGTTTACTGGGAGTTCCTTATGTCTGCTTTACTACTGGTTTTACTGGGAGTTCTTTATGTCTGCTTTACTACTGGTTTTACTGGGAGGTCTTTATGTCTGCTTTACTACTGGTTTACAGAATTCTTTATGTCTACTTTACTACTGGGTTTACTGGGAGTTCTTTATATCTGCTTTACTACTGGGTTTACTGGGAGTTCTTTATGTCTGCTTTACTACTGGTTTACAGAATTATTTATGTCTAATTGCTGATAACGTGCCTTCAGAACAGTCATGAACTGTGTGACCATGTGACAAATAAAACCTCTGGAAGGTAAAATACACCTAGCATCACATGACTGTGTCCATGCCTCACCTGTACAGGTGGGAGCAGACGCTACCTCCAGGTGTTTTGAAGCTAATCGTGTGCTCTGCATGTTCTTGGATGTTTTCCTGAACTCCTGCTTCAGTTCCTACAGGTAGAGTTCTGTACATGTTTGTGATGATACACCTGTGCTGCTGATGCAGGTGTGTGGAGGGTTACCACGGTGACCCAACATCTGGACAGCCCTGCCAGCCCTGCCTTTGTCCAGATGTTTGGAGCAGTGGACGATTCTTCGCCACTTCTTGCCAATATGAGCCACAATCCCTCAGTCTGACCTGTACCTGCCAGCAGGGGCACACAGGTAGGAGCTGGTCACCTGTCTGAGCATGCTCAGGTGAGGTTCTGTCCCAGGTTCAGGTGCACACAGGGTCAGTGACCTCAGACAGGTGTCAGAGTTCAAGTGAGTGGACCCTAGAGGATTGGCTGCTTTGAACCAGCAGTTGTTTTAGATCCTCAACTTAAATTTAATCTCCACTGAAGAAGATTTAAACACTTGAACTGCTTTAAGTAAATCAGACGTTATTTTCCTGAGCAGGCAGCCCTCCTGTACATGAAGCTCTGATCTTCTCCCGGATCTCTACTGAGAGTCTGGACTCAACCATCTACAATGAAACACATCAGTTCATTAAGCAATCAGCCCTGAAAACTATGGATAAAAAACAGTTTGGTGGCATCACTGTCTTATTTTACAAAAATACAATTTACTGAATTTTGAAAGCTTCATCAATCTTTGCTTCATCAAATTAATGTTTAAATGCTTCAATAAATCATCCAGGGAGAGTACGGCAGCACCAGGAGATCCACCAACAACAGATATAAAATACCAGGACTACATCTGGACAGACTTTTCAATCAAAGGTTGTCACATCTGGAACACATCACCGAAGGAAATTAATAGGATAGCATAGCAGATCTAAAAACTTTTACAGCAAAAATTAAGTATTGGCTAAAAGAAAAACAAGAATATTCCACCAATGACATCTACATGGTTCCACTGACTGTGGACTGTGTGTGTGTGTGTGTGTGTGTGCGTGCGTGTGTGTGTGTGTGCGTGTGTGTGTGTGTGTGTGTGTGTGTGTGTGTGTGTGTGTGTGTGTGTGTGTGTGTGTGTGTGTGTGTTAGTGTGTGTGTATTAGTGTGTGTGTGTGTGCGTGTGTGTGTGTGTGTGTGTGTGTGTGTGTGTGTGTGTGTGTGTGTTAGTGTGTGTGTATTAGTGTGTGTGTGTTAGTGTGTGTGTGTTAGTGTGTGTGTATTAGTGTGTGTGTGTGTGTGTGTGTGTTAGTGTGTGTGTATTAGTGTGTGTGTGTGTTAGTGTGTGTGTATTAGTGTGTGTGTATTAGTGTGTGTGTGTTAGTGTGTGTGTGTGTTAGTGTGTGTGTATTAGTGTGTGTGTGTTTGTGTGTTAGTGTGTGTGTATTAGTGTGTATTAGTGTGTGTGTGTGTTAGTGTGTGTGTATTAGTGTGTGTGTGTGTGTTAGTGTGTGTGTATTAGTGTGTGTGTGTGTTAGTGTGTGTGTGTTAGTGTGTGTGTATTAGTGTGTGTGTGTGTGTGTGTGTTAGTGTGTGTGTGTTAGTTTGTGTGTGTGTTAGTGTGTGTGTATTAGTGTGTGTGTGTGTGTGTGTGTGTGTGTGTGTGTGTGTGTGTGTGTGTGTGTGTGTGTGTGTGTGTGTGTGTGTGTGTGTGTGTGTGTTACCGGTGTGTTGTTGGTCCCGTGACTACTTTTACTGAAAAGCCCAACCAGGATGGGAGTTGAAAATGAGCTAAATGCGATAAGATAATAAAATGAGATAAGACATGATAAGATGAGATCAGATCAGATCTCCTTCATTCATCCCAGAGTAAATGATTTCCTGAACCCTCCATCTGTGATACATCAGATGTGTTCTGTGTTAACTGCATGCTCCCTGATCAAATAAATAAACAGTAATGATCACCTGCTGCGACTCTCTCAGGTGTACGCTGCGACAGGTGCAGCCCTGGTTTCTATGGCGACCTGACGCTGCCGGATGCCTCCTGCCGGGAGTGTTCCTGCAGCAACAACATCGACCTCAGTGACCGCGACGCCTGCGACGGCAGGACAGGAGAATGTCTGCGCTGTCTTCACAACACCATGGGAACGCACTGCCAGACCTGCAGACCTGGTTACTATGGCAATGCCCTGCACCAGGACTGCAAAGGTAAGGAACAATCAGACCTGGTTACTACGGCAACGCCCTGGACCCGGACTGCAAAGGTAAGGAACAATCAGACCTGGTTACTACGGCAACGCCCTGGACCGGGACTGCAAAGGTAAGGAACAGACAAGAACATAAATATGTCTCCTCTCCTGGTTTCTGAGCTCATGAACATGAAGTGGCTGATACATCCAGAACTGTCAGTCTCCATTAGTCTCCAATTCTGTCCACAGTCTGTCCATGGAGACCACAGTAAGCACTGGAGATAAAGGAGAAGACACCGTGTTGGATCATGTCAGTCACTTCAAAATACTCTAGCCGTAAAACACGTAACCTGATGTTCTCCTCCATGAACCCTAAAAAATCTGGTCCTGGATCTGCCTTGGTCATTCTGATCTGATCTTCTTTCCAGATCCTTTAGCTTCCTGCTGAGCAGTGAGGCTCTAACGACCACCCTCTGGTCGTTTTTTTAAACCATGGGAAAATGTCTTTAGGTGTAAACAGGAAGCTGAATGTTTGTCTGAGTTTTTTAATATACGTCTATTGTGTATTTCCCAGAATGCTCCTGTGACCGGCGGGGGACACAGGTGACTCAGTGTCCTCTTGGGAGTCCCTGTTTCTGTGATCCGACCACAGGACAGTGTCCCTGCAGGACAGGGGTGATGGGAGACCTCTGTGACGAGTGTGAGGACGGATACTGGAACCTGGACGGAGCTTCAGGATGTCAGACCTGCAGCTGTGACCCCGTCAACTCTTTTTCCAACGTCTGCAACAAGGCAAGACGTCTGCAGACTCTCTGCTGGTCCGTTTGTCTGTTACTTTGTGTGAAATTTGGCTCTCTGCAAGACAGCTGAACAAAATGTCCCTGAAATGTGCTGTAATTTACGTTTATTATCAGAGTTTGGGTTCATCAGTGAAAGGTCCTTCATTAGTTATGAATGGCTGATAGAACGTTCACTAAATGAAGCGGTGGTGTGTTCAGGTGACGGGACAGTGTCCATGCCGTCCTGAGTTTGGGGGACGACAGTGTGACGAATGTGGAGAAAATCATTTTGGGAATCCAGACCTGCAGTGTGTCTGTAAGTGAAGATCTCCAATGTTTCGTTCACGGACAGAACTTCTGCTTGTTCTGACTGAAATCACCACGTTCTGTTTTTAGCCTGTGACTGTAACTTGGAGGGAACTGAGCGTCCATCATGTGACCCTGAAACCGGCGAATGCATCTGTCGGGTCGGAGTCACCGGTATCTTCTGTGACGAGTGCGCCCCCGGCTACGACTCGGCGTTCCCGGTCTGCGAGCGCTGCCACGCCTGCACCGCCCTCTGGACCGAGAACGTCACCGATGTCCATCGAGCCGCCCAGAGGATGAAAACCTTCATCCCTCGCCACAACGACGACAAGCAGCTCGCAAGCCATCACCATCGGCAACAGATGCTGGAGATGCACTCCAAGCTGGACAGCCTCTCCAACATGACTGGACTCTCCCTGCCAAAGGTGGAGAAGATGCAGAAGATGTTTGTGAAGATCAGGTGGGTTGTGAACATAAAGGAAAATCCAGCAGTTTTGAAAACATTGTTTTCTAATGTTGAAGTAGCATCAAACAGTGAGTTCTGCTTCCTGTGAGTTTTAAATGTGTAAACTAGACATCCCATGTGATGCCAAAGGTCAGGATCAGTGCTGATGAAGGCATCGTTGAACTGACTGGTGTCGTAGCCTGATCCTTTGTAGAGTTCTTCTGTAAATTAAACAGGAGATCACACTGATGAATCCCAGGAGACGTTGGTTCTGCTGATGTTTTAGTCGACAGACTGATTTGTTCCTTGTTTTTTCTAAACACCAGAGCTCCGGTTGGAGGTCATTAACCTCCTCAGGAGGGGGCAGTGGTGGTGCAACGGTTAAGTCTCTGGACTACTGATCAGAAGGTCAGAGGTTCAAGCCCCGATGTGGCCACTGTTGGGCCCTTGAGCAAGGTCCTTAACCCTTCCTGCTCCAGGGGGCGCTGTACCGCAGCTGATCCGTCGCTCTGACTCCCCCAATTGGGGAGAGATGTGAAAATCAGAATTTCCACTCGTGGGATTAATAGGGGATAATTTTAAAAAATTAAATAAAACAAAAATTTGTCATGGTGTCCGTTGCTAACTAAACTCATCTAGGTCCTAGTGATTGTAGGACGTTGCTTGAAACATCTTCCAGAGAAGTCCAGCTGGTTTCTACTGAAGCTCCTATGACTAAAAGGTGATGTAGGAAGAACATTCTCACATCAGTTCTGGTTGGAGGTCAATAACTCCTCAGATGTCTTTGTCATGGTGCCTGTTGCTGCTAAACTCCCACAATGCTCTCTGCTTTGACCTTCTCTGGTCTCTACAGGATTAAACAGGAAGAGGCTCCACCTGGTGGAACAACCAGGAACTACAGCTGATCTACAAATACATGAAGTGTGTTTTATTTTGGAGTATAATATCAGATTGGGAGTACAGATACTAAGTATTGAAAGGATCAGATCGGGACATCCTTAGCATAAACTGCAGTTTGTTCAGGAGATTGATTATTTCTGTCCACATTTAAACTCGGCAATCAAACCTTTTAAAAAAAAAATCTTGCAGAAAGTTGAAAGATGCCATCGACCCAAACGTCATCCTGATCAACCAGTCTCCTCTCCTCAACACTGAAATTGACAACATTCATCTGGAGTTCAAGAAGCTCTTAAACAGCTTGAAGGACAAACTCATCAAGGATTCAGGCACTGAGGACAAAGAGCAATTGGAAGGTACAGAGACGTTTGTCAAAGTCTTCAGGTAAAGTCCAGATGAGCTCTTACAAGTCAGAAACAATGACTTAAATTCACTTTAATGAATTCCAGTCAGTCTCACAGAAAATAAACAGGAGCCAGGAGGCATCAGGTTTTATGGCTAAAGACTCACCTTTTTAGATCTGCTTTCCTTAAGTGATTCTGTATTTTATCTTGAACTTGTTTTACTATCTACTGATTTTAATTAACTGTTTTGTTTTATCTTATTGTATTTTATGTACAGCGTCTTTGAGCTTTTGGAAAAGTGCTTTATAAATAAAATTTATTATTATTATTATTATTATTATTATTATTATTATTATTATTATTATTATTATTATTAATAATAATAATAAAAATTCAGTTCAAACTCTTCGGTCATTCTAATTATTAGGTACTGAAGCATAAAACACCATCACTGCTTCATCATCTCCATTTATGTTTGAACCTGTTATAGAACTGCTGGACGAGATCCAGAAGCTTCATAAATCCTTCATGTCAGAGGAGAAGAGGGTGAGGAATGCCAACAGAGCTGTCGAGGACTCCATGGACATCAGGCAGGAGATCAAACGCAAACTGAGCACGTGCAGCAGCAGAGGAGACCTGGCAACACTGGAGAAGAAAGTCAACGGACTCAGTGTGGTCAACCTCAACCAACAGGTGAGGCCAACCTCAACTAACAGGTGAGACCAACCTCAACCAACAGGTGAGACCAACCTCAAGACCAACCTCAACCAACAGGTGAGACCAACCTCAACCAACAGGTGAGACCAACCTCAACCAACAGGTGAGACCAACCTCAACCAGCAGGTGAGATCAACCTCAACCAGCAGGTGAGGCCAAACTGTCACATGACTTCAGTCGGAGAACAAGTCTCCTGTGGTAAAGCCAGGAGCAATATTCTCAACTAAATCACAATCACAACTAAACAGCTGCTGAAGTTCTCCATGAACTGGATGGTGGGATCATTAATGAGGATGTTGTTATCAAGTTCTTTAGGGCTGGATCTGATCTGTGCCATTTAATATTTAGCTAGATACAGTCTGCAGAAAATAAGCACGAACCAGACAACCAAACATGGATGAGACAAAATTCATCTTCACTGAGCCCACTTTAGCTGAGTGCTGTCACATGATCAAAATTCAATTCAATTCAATTCAATTCAATTTTATTTATATAGCGCCAATTACAGTCAAATTGTCTCGAGACACTTTACAGAACCCATATGCCTGACCCCCCTAAGGAGACAGTGGCAGGAAAACACCCTTTTAACAGGGAAAAAAACCTCAAGCAGAACCCGGCTCTAATGTGGGGGACCCATCTGCCTGCTGGCCGGACGGGTTGAGAGGGACAGAAGAGGTAGAAAGGTAGAGATAGAGGGGTAGAGGTAGAGAGGTGGGGGGTGGGACACAAGGACCATGAAACACACAGTTTAATACATGCATGATAAGACAGATGATACATGCTAAGTACAACTAACATGGAAACTGATTATAGTTTACTGCTATGGTGTACGGCTCTGGCATTAAATATACTACATATATAGCTGGTGGTAAATTCCAAAATATGTAGATGAGCAAATCAAGTATAGTGAGGGTGATGCAGAGTAGATTGATGGAAATGGGCAGCTGGAAGCAGTGGGCTGGAGAAAGGTCAGCAGCAGCATCCCACAGATGGAGATTAGGCCAGTTGGTGGGAGAACCACCACAGATCTGAAGCATCCAGCTCTGGGATCAGGGACACAGAGAAAGGACACAGGGAGAAACAGAGTGAGTGTAATGCAATAATGGTATATATATATATATATATATATATATATATATATATATATATATATATATATATATATATATATATATATATATATATATATATATATATATATATATATATATATAATATAATGGTAGATAGAGAAGGGCTCAGTGCATCCAGAGAGGTCCTCCAGCAGCCTAGGCCTGTAGCAGCAGAACTAGGGGCAGAACTAAGGGACGTCCAAGAGGAAGACTCCAGCTGACCCCCTCAGGGTCCCCCAGTCAGTCCTAACTATAAGATTTGTCAAAAAGGAAGGTTTTAAGCCTGGTCTTAAAATTAGAGAGGGTGTCCGCCTCCAGAACCCAAACTGGGAGCTGGTTCCACAGGAGAGGAGCTGATAACTGAAGGCTCTGCCTCCCATTCTACTTTTAGAGATTCTAGGAACAACAAGTAAGCCTGCAGTCTGAGAGCGAAGAGTTCTGCTAGGATAATATGGTACTATCAGGTCTTTAAGATATGATGGAGATTGGTTGTTAAGAGCTTTATATGTCAGAAGAAGGATTCTGAATTCTATTCTAGATTTAACAGGAAGCCAATGAAGAGAAACCAATATAGGAGAAATATGATCTCTCTTGCTAACTCCCGTCAGTACTCTGGCTGCAGTGTTTTGGATCAGCTGTAGATGTTTCAGAGAGCTTTTGGGACAACCTGATAATAAGGAATTACAGTAGTCAAGCCTGGAAGTAACAAATGCATGGACTAGTTTTTCTGCATCACTCTGAGACAGGATGTTCCTGATTTTCACAATATTTCTCAGGTGGAAAAAGGAAGTCCTACAGATTTATGTGTGAGTTAAAGGACATGTCCTGGTCAAAGATAACACCGAGGTTCCTCACAGTAGTACTGGAGGTCAATGTAATGCCATCCAGAGTAACTATATGCTTTGAAAGCAATTCTCTAAGATGTTTGGGGCCAAATACAATGACTTCAGTCTGGTCTGAATTTAGTAGTAAGAAATTATAGGTCATCCAGGTCTTTATGTCCTTAAGACAATCTTGCAGTCGAGCTAGCTGATTAGTTTCATTTGGCTTCATGGATAAATACAATTGAGTGTCGTCAGCATAACAATGGAAATTAATACAGTGCTTCCTAATAATATTGCCTAAGGGAAGCATGTATAATGTGAACAGTATTGGTCCTAAGACAGAACCCTGAGGAACTCCATGATTAACCCTAGTATGCTCAGAAGAGTCATTGTTGACATGCACAAACTGGAACCTGTCTGATAAGTAGGATTTAAACCAGTCCGATGCTGTCCCTTTAATGCCAATAGAATGTTCTAGTCGCTGTAATAAAAGTTTGTGGTCGATTGTATCGAATGCTGCACTAAGGTCCAACAAAATAAGTATAGAGACCAGTCCATTATCTGACGCTATGAGAAGGTCATTAGTAACTTTCACCAGAGCTGTTTCTGTGCTATGATGCACTCTGAAGCCTGACTGAAACTCTTCAAACAAGCTATTCCTTTGTAAATGTTCACATAATTGATTTGCAACTGTTCTTTCCAGAATTTTGGAGAGAAATGGGAGGTTGGAAATTGGTCTATAGTTGGCTAAAACATGTGGATCTAGAGTGGGCTTTTTAAGTAAAGGTTTGATTACGGCAACCTTAAAAGCCTGTGGTACATAGCCTGTTACTAGAGAGAGATTAATCAGATCTAACATTGAGGAATTCATTAAAGGTAAAGCCTCCTTGAACAGTCTAGTTGGGATAGGATCTAAAAGACATGAGGATGGTTTGGATGTAGAAACTATTGAAATGAGTTCAGAGAGATGTATGGGAGTGAAAAATTCTAAATATCCATCTGGTCTTACAGCCAATTCTAAAGTATCTGTACTCGATGATACATCTGTGACATTTGCAGGAAGGGCCAGATTAATTTTTTCTCTAATCGTAATAATTTTATTTGTAAAGAAGCTCATGAAGTTGTTACTGCTCAAAGCTAAAGGAATACAAGGTTGAACAGAGCTCTGACTCTTTGTCAGCCTGGCTACAGTGCTGAAGAGAAACCTGGGGTTGTTCTTGTTTTCCTCTATTAAAGATGAATAATATGTTGTCCTGGCATTACCAAGAGCTTTTTTATAAATTACTAGACTATTTTTCCAAGCTACATAAACTTCCTCTAAATTAGTGGAGTACCACTTCCTTTCCAGCTTTCGGGACGCCTGCTTTAAAGTCCACAGCTGGGAATTATACCAAGGAGCAGGTCCTCTCTGAGATAGAACTTTCTTTTTTACAGGTGCAACACTATCAAGTGTTGTACGCAGTGAGGCTGCAGCATTATTAACAATATAATCCACTTCTGTGGGGGTAAAACTATAATATTTCCCTTCCATTATATCAGTAAGTGGTGCTGGACTAAATAGAGAGGGTATTATTTCCTTAAATTTAGTCACCGAATTGTCAGACAGACATCTACTGTAATGATATTTATTCTTAACTCCTATACAATCTATTGTTGTAAAATGAAATGTTATCATAAAATGGTCAGAAAGAAGAAGGTTCTGGGGAAATATGGTTAACGGTTCGATTTCTATGCCATAAGTCAGAACGAGGTCAAGGGTGTGATTAAAACTATGAGTTGGTTTCTTTACATGTTGAGAAAACCCGATTGAGTCTAACATTGAATTAAAAGCAAACTATCACATGATCAAAATGCACCGTCACATGATGGAAACAAAAGCCGTGTGTCCACTAGAGGCAATTTTCCCGCACGGCAACGCACCGCATCTGAAAATCACACGCATGATGGGCGGTCACTAGCGGACCACAACATTGTCACATGACAGCGGTGGACCAACAGCGGGTCGCTTCGTGGTCACATGACCGAGCTTTCAGCTGGACAGTCCGGCAGATGAGTCGGATAAACACAGCGGCTCAGCCGCAAACTTTCCCTTTTATTTAGAAAACACTTCAGGGAAAAGTATTTCTGAAAGCATTTGAGGCAGAAATAATCTGTGCAGCAGCTGAATCTGTCCTGGTTTTAGTTCACCGATGGCTAGTTTAGATGTTTGAGGACAGTTTCACGATGCGTGGAATCTTCGCACGCCGCATCCCGCCCGTCCAGTTTGCATGAAGTAGAAGTCCAGTCCACTTTATGCAAATGAGCTCCAGGTAAACACACTGGATCACAGCTGAAAATGCGCCACATGTGGCATGCTGGCCCAGTTGCGATGTGTTCTTATAGATGTCATTGATGGAAACACACCATCACATGACATCAGCAGAAGTTCAGGTGTGTGTTTTGGTTTGATTCGATGTTCGGTGCATGAGACATGATATTTAGTCACCAAAAATCAGACGTGATTCTAAAACATGTTCAGGTGCAGGTTTACATGTTGGTTGACACACATGAAATAAAACAATGTTTTATGAAAACATTTAAAAGGAGACAAGTCACCTTCAGAGAGATAAATTTATTATTTCTGTTTCACTGAGAGTCTTGGACCTGAGAATGCTCTGGAAATAATGAAAGTTTTCTGTAGACTTTCCAAGCAGCATGTTGAGACGGCGCTGCAGCATGTGAACCTCTAAATATGAAACTGTAAGCGCCATTTTTGCAGTCCTGTTATAATTTAAGAAATTATCATCTTCGGTGCTGAAATGCAGATTTTTGTAAATTGAGATGGTTAAAGTGTTCAAATTAATTATTATCCTGTTAGGCTTCCGTAGGCTTGTAACTGCAGCCACGAAGAAGAATGTGGCCGGAAGTTGTTATGTTTTTGTTTTCAGTATACGAGCGGGAGCGGAGCAACATGGTAATTTTACTGTTGTCATTATCATTGTCATCATTATCTTGGTTCTTGTGATGATGTTGTTTAATAAAATGCGTAAAACGATATCTCGCCTCTCGCTCATGAAGTGGTTATGGAAACAAGAAAGAGAAGAGAAGTAAGGAAAGAACTACAGAACTTAAGATAACCACTACAGAAACTATAAAATGATCCAGAGGTTGGTTCCAGTGAGTCATGTGATCTGAATGATCATAAAGAACAGTTGATAAACCATCAGGAATGACGCTGTGTTCTGCTGCAGGTCTGTGGAGCTGCAGGTCTGGAAGACTGCTCTGGATGTGGTGGAGCTCTCTGTGTTCTTCTGGGTCAGAGGAAATGTGGAGGTCCAGGCTGTGAAGGAGTCGTTCCCATCGCTCAGAAAGCTTCAGAAACTGCAGAGACGGTGAAGGACCAGTTGATCAAACTCCCATCCAGACTCCAGGAGTCCAGGAACAAGGCAGGTTCTTAGTGGGACCAGTGGGGTGACTGATGTACTCACTGGTCATACTGGGAGGTGTGGTGCAGAGATAAGCTGACTACAATTATCAGAGGCAGGGTGTCACCTTCTTGGTTTCTGCTGCTGTTGAACTTTATACTGACTGAGGTTTCTGTTCTTTGTCCTCATTTCTACCAGTTGGGCTGAACAGAAGCCCTTCACTGTGGGACGCTGTCCTGATAAATGTCTTTGATGTAAACATTCCATATCTGTAGACTGATGGTGGTAGACTGTGATGGAGCTCATGATCAGTAGGATGAAAATCTTCACTGATGACATCTGTTTATTCTGTCAGATCAATGAAGCAAAGCAAGCGGCTCAGGACACCAAAGACCAGGCTAAAGACCTGCAGAACCGGATCCACAGCAGCACCCAGTCCATGGAGAGAGACAAGAACAGAACCAGGGAGCTCATTCAGCGAGTCAAAGACTATCTGCTGGGTCAGTGTTCACTCCTCAATCACATAATCCATCCTCAACCTGAAGCTGGTAGCCTAGACCAGCATCATCTCATCCAGAGAGTAAATATTCAGGAACATGAAGCTCAGTGACAGAAAATAAATCATTAGTCAGACCTTCTGTCTGTGAAGTGATAGTCTGCTTTTTCAATCAAAGGTTGCAAACTTTGGAGCATATTACCAACTGAAATAAAATCAATAACTAATATTAAAACCTTCACAAAAATGTTAAGGCGTGGCTAAAAGCAAACCAGAGCTGTACTCATTTTTAAAGTGTTGTAGTTTAAGTAGGTAATTTGGACTGATTTGTAAGATTTTACTTTTTCTTTTCCTTCTTGCTTTTGTTTTATAGATCTGTGAGGATTTTTAACTTAATTCTGTAAGTTATGGTTGTATTTGTTTAGGGTTTTTTAGGGCTGGGACTTTAACGCGTTAATTTCTATTAATTAATTACAGCTAAAATAACTTGTTAAAAATACTAACGCAATTCTTTGCACCCTCCTCAGTTCCCTCATTTCTGGCACACCAGTAACTCTGATGAACACTCCAGCCCAGTAGGTGGCGGTAATGAACCTAAAGTCTGTTTGTAGCCATGAAGAAGAAGCACAGGAAGCACTGAGTGAAGTCAGGCACTGGTGAACAGTGAAGGAAGATGAGATTGAGCTTGTTGGACAGAAAGTTTCCTTTTAAAAATCTTCCTGATGGCAGCTTGGATAAAAGCCTGGTTGTGTACAAATTGTACAACAGAGTTTTCTGATCACTGCAGCACTTCAAGCCGACGGTATCACCTCAATGTAAAACATGTTGCTTTTAGCACCAGAGCTAACATTAGCTACGAGTCATGCTAACGGCTAACGGTGTAGCCATCCCATAATAGACCACTTTTCTAGACAGTGCTTGAGTTTACAGAAAGTCTTAAAATGTTAAATAAAATCGCTATAATTACACTTAGATTTGCAGTAATCTGTGATTGTAGCAGACAGATGAAAAATGCAGATAAATAGAAATGAAACATTTTTGTGGTTTAAGTTTTTACTAACCTAAACAACAAAAATATCTCTTTTAATAACTTCATTATAAACTTTTTGTTTATAAAAAATTGCATAAATAAAAATTGATATTCCTATAAAAAAAAACATCAAAATTCCACCATTTATCAGACCCAGAAAAGATGAAAACAGAATGAATCTCTGGATTTTCTACTTTCTGAAGCTCCTTGAACTACTTATGCTGATTTTATGTGCCTTACAGTGGAAAAAACAACTAAATTCAGGCTTTAAGTCATCAAAATCACTTTTTTCTATATGTCCCATTTTCCTTTTTTTAAATACATTTTAAATTATAAACACGTATATGTCTATTCATTGATTCAACTGTCAACCACAATTTTATTTGAATTGAAAAACTTCACTTATTGTGTCAAATATTGCTATTTGACAAAACTGCAATTAATTGCGATTAATTTATTACAAAGCCTGTAATTAATTAGATCAAAAGAAATTTAATCATGTCTGCCACTAGTTTTTTTGTATATTGTACTTTTAAAGGATTGTGATCTTGTATGGTTGTTTTAAAAGCCCAACTAGGGACAGGAGTTGAGAATTTGTTGTAGCTAAAACTCTATATGCAACACATCGGATTCATGAACTGTATTGAAGCTATGTTAACTGCATTGTCCCTATTAAATAAAAAACAAATAAATTAAACGTGCTGTCTTTCAAACTGTGACAGACTGTGTTGGTCTGCAGGAAACTAAAGATAAGGATAAACTTTATTGATCCTACAGTGGTAAAAGTTCACCGTTACAGCAGCTCCAAAAGAAAAAGTATAAAGGCAGTGCAAGAGTAAATAAGAAAAAAACACTGTACAAAAATTGCAGATAACATTATATGCAAATGATTTTTAAATAGTATGTAGAAGACTATATACAAGAGGATGAGGTAATATACAAATGATTTTTTTAAAAATACTATCCATCATTCATCACTTTCCTCCCTGGCAGATGACATGGTTCCTCCAGAAGACATTGAGAAAATGGCCAAAGCTGTTCTGAATATCCAGCTGCCAAGATCACCAGATCAGATCCAATCAATGATCGATGACATCAATAATTTGGTGACCAATTCCACCAAATTCCAGGATGATCTGAAGAACCTGGAGCTTCAAGCCAAGGCTGCCCAGGACCTGCTGCAGAAAGCTCAGGAACTCAAGTGAGTGTCGGACAACACAAGATAAATTCTCTGTGAAAACACTGAACTCTGAATTAAAATGCCTGAAATAAAGACAGGAAGCCTTAAAGACAACCTGAAACACAAACTAACCTCTGAGGACATGAAACGTCTCCTGGCTTCCCTCCTTCTGGATCTGTGAACTGGTAGTTCATACGTGATTCATGTGTGAACTGGTAGTTCATATGTGATCAATAGAACGATCTGCACTGAATCCCACATTGTTGTCTTTCCTCCAGTCCAGAAGCTCCACAGCAGAGAGGGAACATCTAAAGCTCTGATCTGAGGCAGTCTGACTGATCAGTTCTGTGTTCTGCTTTGCTTCGTGTTCTTCTGGTGGTCAGAATATTCACTGTTCTACCTGAGAACATGAGAGATGCTCCAGAAGATGTTTGGTTTTCACCTCCTGACAGATTGATTACTGGCTGCTTGAGTCCTGATCTGTTCACGAGGAAAACTTTGTATGTTGAAGTCATGTTGTTTTTGTTGTCTTTAGGGAACGGACAAAGAACATTGATGTGGGGGAGATCAACAAAGATATTTATGAAGCAGACAGAACTCAGGACAAAGCCAATGACAACTTGGAGACAGCCAGCCGAGACAGAGACAAGACCAGGGACAGAATCCAGGAAGTAAAAGATCCTAAATATCTCCAGCGTTCTTCAGTCCTGCCTCCTGACCGTGTGCTCACACATATGTTCTGTTTCAGACTGAAGACAAACTGGACGATGTCGAGGCGAAGCTGATGAATCAGTCTGACCATCTTCTGAAGGAAATCCAAGCTGTGAAGAACAAAACTGAGCAGAACAGAGAGATAGCCCGAGAGGCTCAACAGGCTGCAGAATCTGCTCTCAGCAACGCTACGGAAACGAAGACGGTAAATTTAAAAATCTCAGGAAAAATGTTGGATTATCAGTTTGGATAGAACTCTGGAAAGTCTTCAGGCCGTTCTCCACCGTGGAACTGGCAGGTTGTTTTAGAGTGGCCAACCATTCTCAGGAACCATCACTGTAGAACCTCTTGCATTTATCAACCCCTCGGATCTTCTTTCAAGAACTGTAGAACCCCTATGAAGAACTGATCCCATAGTACATTTTTCAGGAATTGTTCATGTAGAACCTGTTTTAGGAATCATCTTCTTAGAACTTCTGTCAGGAACTGTCCACATGGGACCTCTTTCAGGAACTAATCCTATATAACATTTTTCAAGAACTGACCCTCTACAACCTCTTTCAGGAGCAGACCCTGTAGATCATTTTTCAGGAACTGTCCCTGTAGAACCTCTTACAGGAACCATCTCTGTCAAGCCTCTTTGAGGAACTGACTTTGTAGAATGTCATCCAGAATGGCCCTTGGAGAGCCTCTTACAGGAAGTGTCCCTGTAGAACCTCTCTGAGGAAGTGTCTCTGCAGAACATCTTTCAAGAACCATCTCTGTAGTACCTCTTTCAGGAACCGTCCACGTTAAACCTCTTTCAAGACCTGCCCCTTAGAACCTTTTGTAGGGACTGACTCTGTCGACCCCCTTTCAAGGTGAACAGAGTTCCTTCTCCAGTGTAGGTTCTTCTGAGTGGCCCAGAAGCACTGTTGCATGGTTCTTAAAGCTGATTGGTCAAATACAGAGAGAGCATGTTCTCTTTCATGTCTTCCTCCAGCAGCAGCCTCCAGTGAGCCAGTCAGAATGTTCCTTTGATGTTGCTCTGTTTTCATTGCCTGTCCCTCCACCAGGAGCTGAATGACGTCATGAAGCTGTTTGAGGTTCTAAAGCAGAAACAGCTGAACCAGACCGTTAGCGGTGAAGCTGCAGATCGACTGAAGAACATCGTGAAGGAGGCTGAGGACGTCCATAGAGACGTGGAGAACAAACTCCGACAGATACAAGGTGGTTCTCTTTCATTTATTCCTGTAATCAGCAGCAGATAGAACACAGTTAACATGCAAGATCACATCGGTTCTACTCCAAGAACGTCACACGGTGGTACCACACAATACTACTGGATGAGCAGTACTACTGTCAGCAGAGTAGTAATAGTATCAGCAGACAGTAGTAGTAGAATTTTTAGAATTTATATTTTTGTCATGCCATGTATGATGACAATAAAGCCATTCTAAATCTAATAGTATCAACAGACAGTAGTACTGACAGCAGTAGTACTGACAGCAGTAGTACTGTCAAAGGGAGTAGTACTTGATCTAACTGATCAATCAGCTGATTTGGTCGTGTTGCATATTGATGATCAGTGTTATTATTTTAGTTTCTGATTCTTTTGTTCAGACATTAGGTGAATGGATAGATGTTATTTACCTTGCTTGACAGTTTCGGCAAATACTCTCGCCTTCCTCTGAAGCGTCTCACTGACAGCGTGACGTGTCAGCTGGCAGATTTTGACAGCCGGCATTTTCGGCACACCCAGTAGAGTCACCAGATCCGCTGGGCCAACCATGCCCACACTGTAATGGCATGTCGTGGAAGGCTTCATGCTCTCCCACACCTGGGACACCATACTCCAGAGGAAATAGGACGGCGGGGGATGCAGCATGCCTGGTGGGATGGTTGGGTCCGTTGGGCTCACCACGACATGCCATTACGGTGTGGGCATGGTTGGCCCGGCGGATCTGGTGACTCTACTGGGCATGCCGAAAATGCCGGCTGTCAAAATCTGCCAGCTGACACGTCACACTGTCAGTGAGATGCTTCTGAGGAAGGCGAGAGTGTTCACCGAAACTGTCAAGCAGGTAAATAACATCCATCCATTCACCTAATGTCTGAACAAAAGAATCAGAAACTAAAATATCAACAAGTAGACATGATGAACGTTTTTGGGCCAGTGTTATTATTGGTCCGTGAAGGTCTGCTGGTTTCTGAAACCTCTAACTGTCTTTCTGGCAGAGTTGGAGCAAAAGATCCAGCAGCTGATTCAGAGGAAAAACCAGAAAGCTGCTGAAGTATCCGAGTTGCTGCAGACAGTGGATTCACTTCGACAGGAGATCTCCAGCCGAGCCGAAGGATACACCACCTGTACCTCATAAATACTGTTCAGTACTGCAGTACTGCTCCTCATAAAGTCAGGAACTAAAGTTTTCATTCTTCCAGACCCTGTACATTATGACAGTAATAAGTTTCCGATACCTCAGAATTTTCTGTAATCATTGAAACACAACAAAACAATCATTCACTTTTGTTCTTTCATAGATTTATTAAAGGTCTTCTGGAAATACGCTACATTGCCAAAAGTATTCGCTCACCTGCCTTGACTCGCATATGAATGTAAGTGACATCCCGTTCCTAATCCATAGGGTTCAATATGACGTCGGTCCACCCTTTGCAGCTAGAACAGCTTCAACTCTTCTGGGAAGGCTGTCCACAAGGTTTAGGAGTGTGTTTATGGGAATTTTTGACCATTCTTCCAGAAGTGCATTTGTGAGGTCACACACTGATGTTGGACCAGAAGGTCTGGCTCTCAGTCTCTGCTCTAATTCATCCCAAAGGTGTTCTATGGGGTTGAGGTCAGGACTCTGTGCAGGCCAGTCAAGTTCATCCACACCAGACTCTGTCATCCATGTCTTTATGGACCTTGCTTTGTGCACTGGTGCACAGTCATGTTGGAAGAGGAAGGGGCCAGCTCCAAACTGTTCCCACAAAGTTGGGGGCATGGAATTGTCCAAAATGTCTTGGTATGCTGAAGCATTCAGAGTTCCTTTCACTGGAACTAAGGGTCCAAGCCCAGCTCCTGAAAAACAAGCCCACACCATAATCCCCCCTCCACCAAACTTTACACTTGGCACAATGCAGTCCGACAAGTATGGTTCTCCTGACAACCACCAAACCCAGACTGGTCCATCAGATTGCCAGATGGAGAAGCATGATTGGTCACTCCAGAGAAGGCGTCTCCACTGCTCTAGAGTCCAGTGGTGGCTGCTTTACACCACTGCATCCCACGCTTTGCATTGCACTTGGTGATGTATGGCTTGGATGCAGCTGCTCGGCCATGGAAACCCATTCCATGAAGCTCTCTGCTGAAGCACTGTTCTGGAGCTAATCTGAAGGCCACATGAAGTTTGAAGGTCTGTAGCAATGGACTCTGCAGAAAGTTGGCCACCTCTTGGCACTATGCTCCTCAGCATCCATCAGTCTACGTGTCCTACCACTTGGTGGCTGAGTTGCTGTCGTTCCTACACACTTCCACTTTCTTATAATACAGCTGACAGTTGACTGTGGAATATTTAGGAGCCAGGAAATGTCACGACTGGATTTGTTGCACAGGTGGCATCCTATCACAGTTCCACGCTGGAATTCACTGAGCTCCTGAGAGCGACCCATTCTTTCACAAATGTTTGTAAAAGCAGTCTGTAGCCTAGGTGCTTGATTTTATACACCTGTGGACATGGAAGTGATTGGAACACCTGATTCTGATTATTTGGATGGGTGAGCCAATACTTTTGGCCATATAGTGTATGACAAAAAACTGTTGGGTCAAAAATATACAAACAGCGATTTGAATTGTCAGGTTTACTGATGTAAAAAGTTGTGTTTATCAAATTTTCTTAGTTTCATGAGTGACTCCAGTTGACTGCAGCTGCTGACTCCTCTGATCCAAGTTAAATAGAACCATTAGATCCACTCATTAGACTCAAACAGTACAGGGGGAACATCTGAGGAGCTCAGCAAAGATTTGAAGAAGAAAATCATTGACTTGAACAAGTCAGAAAGTCACTTGGAGCCATTTCAAAGCAGCTTCAGATCCAGAATCATCTGTTTGTCAGAATAAAGTTCATGGTCCAGGTGTGTTACTGCCACCATCAGGAAGAAAACACAAACTATCACCTGCTGCTGAGAGATGATTGGTCAGGATGGTCACGAGTCAACCAGAAACCATCAGAAAGCAGATCTGGATGAATGAGAAGCTGCTGGAACACAACTGTCAGTGTCCACAGGGTTCTAGAGGATTCATGAAGAAGGAAGTTCTTCCTCTAGAAGCAGAACCTTAAAGCTCCACTCATCACATGGACAAAGAAAAGGCTCTGGAGGAAAGTTCTGTGGTCAGATGGAACAAAAACTGAACATGAGGTCTTTAACCCCAAGAACACTAAACCTACCATCAAGCATGGAGGTGGCAGTATCATTCTCTCTAGAACTGGAGCTTTCCACAAAGTAAATGGAATAATGAAGAAGGAGCATCACCTCCACGTTCTTCAGGAGAACCTAAAACCATCAGCAGAAGGTTGATCTTGGACACAGTTGGATGTTTCAACCAGACAATGAGTCCAAACACACATCAGACGTGGTAAAGAAATGATTCCATCAGGCTAGAATGAAGGTTCTGGACTGGTCTCCCCAAAGTCCTGACTTAGACCCATCAAGAACCTGCGGACTGATGAAGAAACAAGTCTGAGTCAGAAACACAACACATTTAGGGAGCCAGTTCTGTCCAGAGGAGTCAAAGATAAACTAGAAGATTGTAGACGGGAACCAAAGAACCAAACTGAGGTGGAAATGGACAAATTTAACCAAATATTAGCATTTCTGTTTGTATATTTTTCAGCCTGTCCAGCTCAACAGGGTCATGTTTCCCTGATGATTCTACCAAGGATGTTCCCTTTGCAGTGGTTAGATAGTATTAGATGTTAGATTATTAGACACTAGGTAGGTACTGTGGGAACTCATTCATCCATTCACTAACTAGATGATGAGACATCTGACCACCTTAAGAGAGTCATATTTCTAGAAGCTCTATCATAAATCTATAAAAGAACTAAAATACATAACTGTTTTTCATGACAAAGATTCATGTGTTTCAGTGATTCCATCCTAGACAATTCTGAGTTATTGGGAACTAATGACTGACTAATGAACAGCGACTTTATAGGTGGATGGAAACGTGTTCATGACTGTAAATCCACAGTACTACTCCTCTTAAATACTGCACTATACTGCAGTACTGTTCCACACAAGTACCACAAAGCAGTGTGTACTGTAAAACTGCTAAGAGTATTTGTTTTTCTGTATCTTGTTTTTTTCCTGGTTTTGCAAATGTTTGATTTTTATTTAGTAAAATGTGCTCAAAATGCTGCATCATAAAGCTGTTATTGGTTCCATCTAAATGAAGATGGATAGACAGACAGACAGACAGACAATTCATCCCCTTGGGAAAATTTCAAAGTATCCAATAGCTAATAACAGAACTGTCAATGAACAAATTGTGCTCGTGGAAGAGATGGCATTAAGGTTCCTGAAAACATCCGGTTTACAGAAATGTGCAACATTGTTGGTATTTACAATAAGATGGTGTTTGCAATAAAATTGTGTTGTAAGAGTACAGAACTCTATGGTACCAGCGGTGTAGATAGAAATGAGAGGGTTCTGGTGGGTAAAAGGTTCTAGCAGCCAACAGATCATGAGCCACTGATCCAGACCGAGGTGTTCTAGAGCCTGATGGATGTGGAAGGATCTCCTGAACCGTCCGGATGATCCTCCACTGTAGTTGCTCCTCTGTCCAGGATGTTGTGGAGATGGTGGCTGATGTTCAGGATGGACTGATCTGTCCTCAGTGAGAACGACCTTCTGCTGAGCTCAGAACTAGCCTTCTTCAGCAGCCTGTCCAGCAACTGACCACAGCAGAGAACACTGGCTGGTAGAACATCTGCAGCACTTCACTGCATACGTCGACGGATCTTAGTCTTCCGAGGATGAACAGTTGGTTCTGCCCCTTCTGGTACCGGGTATCTGTGTTCATGGACCAGTCCAGTTTGTTGTCACGATGCAAACCCAGATATTTGTAGGCTTGTACCATTTCAGTGTCCTCCCCTCTGACCGGCTGTACAGGTGTAGACCTGCAGAAGTCCACCACCATCTCCTCAGTCCTGGAGATGTTCAGCAGAAGGTCCAGTCTGTGAAGGTTAATCAGGTTCCTCTACTCACCTTCTTGCCCAGTCTTGATCAACACCAGCTGTATCATCAGTCTTTCTGAACCTGTGAGATGGTCCACAATCCAGGAGGTGACCTCCATCTCCTCCAGGTAGTTTCACAGTATGTGGGGTTGAACTGAAGGAACATGATCTCTACATGGTTCCTCTATCCGAGGTTAGTATCAAAATGATATAAATAATCTGAATGTTTTTATAGTCAGTAATGTTCCTGGGATTTTAGATTCTCAAGAACTGTGTGAGAAGCATCTAAAACCATCTAACCCTCACATTAAGCTGCTGTTTGTGTTCATCCATCCATCCATTATCTATACACCGCTTAATCCTCACTAGGGTTGCGGGGGGGGCTGGAGCCTATCCCAGCTGACTCGGGCGAAGGCAGGGGACACCCTGGACAGGTCGCCAGTCTGTCGCAGGGCCACATACAAAGACAAACAAGCACTCTCACATTCACACCTACGGGCAATTTAGAATGATCAATTAACCTCAGCATATTTTTGGACTGTGGGAGGAAGCCGGAGTACCCAGAGAAAACCCACGCATGCACAGGGAGAACATGCAAACTCCATGCAGAAAGATCCCGGGAAAGCCGGGACGCGAACCAGGGATCTTCTCGCTGCAAGGCGAAAGTGCTAACCACTACACCACTGTGCAGCCATTGTTTGTGTTCATATCAGAGTTAAACAGTTTGGTTTCATTTGTTTTATTGGAGCAGAAAGCAGATCCAAGATGATCAATAAGATATTAAATCTTTATGGTGTAAATGTGAGATTATGGGTGCAGTCTAGTTTCTGTCCAGCAGAGGACGCTCTAGCTGTTTAAGTTTCCATCAGAAGAACAATAGAGTTCTGCTGCTCAACAAAAATCTTTTTTTTCTAATTTAGCATCATTTCAAACTTGTGTCCTCCAAACATTTGTTGAATTAATTTCGTGAGCGGCTGATGTTTCATTACAAATGTTCAACAGTGTGAACTTGCCCAGAACATAATTAACACAACGGTTTTCTAATCATCAGTGAGCCTTTCAACACCATTAGCTAACACAATGTAGCATTAGAACACAGGAGTGATGGTTGCTGGAAATGTTCCTCTGTACCTCTATGGAGATATTCCATTAAAAATCAGCTGTTTCCACCTACAATAGTCATTTACCACATTAACAATGTCTACACTGGATTTATCATTCATTTAATGTGATCTTCATTGGAAAAAAATGCTTTTCTTTCAACAATAAGGACATTTCTAAGAGACCCAGACTGTTGAACGGCAGCAGGAAGAAACTACAAACCAGCAGCCAGTTTCATGTTCGACCTGTTTGGTTTTAAAAAGAGAATTAATGATTTAGTGATCAAAAACCATCAAAAACAATTAAAAGACAACAAAAACCACCAAAAACAATCCAAAACCATCAAAAACGATAAAAAGACAACAAAAACCACCAAAAACAATCAAAAACTTCAGAAACTAAAATCAGGTGTCTGAAAGTACAGAAAATAAATACAGGCCAAGAAGAAATTTAAAAAGTAAAGGAAGTTATGTTCCTGGTAGTGTGTGTTAGTGTGTGTTAAAGTGTGTGTTTGGTCCTCAGACGAGCTCGTCTCTGATTGGCTGATAGCTCTCTGCAGGCCTCCACACGTTCACAGCCATTACCCACAATGCACCGAGGCCACACACACTGAATGACTCTTCAGATGTTCAGGTGGGGGGTCCGGCAACCCCCAACACACACACACACACACACACACACACTCCCCCCTCAGTGGAGCCTCACCTGCAACAACAAAGGAGGAGGTGTGTGTGTGTGTGTGTGTGTGTGTGTGTGTGTGTGTGTGTGTGTGTGTGTGTGTGTGTGTGTGTGTGTGTGTGTGTGTGTGTGTGTGTGTGTGTGTGTGTGTGTGTGTGTGTGTGCGTGCGTGCGTGTGTGTGTGAGGGGGAGGGGGTTCAGGAATGTCTTTTGTCTGCAGACTCCTGCTGTGGGGGTGAGGAGGTGTTGGAGGGTCGCAGTTTCAGATTCTTCAGGAGAAAAATCAGTTTAAAAAGAATAAAACAATCAATAATCAGTTATCAGTAATTAATAATCAGTAATTAATAATCAGTTATAAATAATCCATTATCAGTTATCAGTCATCAGTTATAAATAATCAGTTATCAATAATCAGTCAGTGAGCTGGAGCTGAAAGCAGCAATGGAGACAGTTGTTGGTCTGAGATCAGGTTCATCTGTAGAAGTTTAAACAAAGAATAAAAACCATCAGATCTACCGAGTTTAACAGAGTTTTAGTTCAGTTTATCCTGGTTCAGTTTAAATATTAGTTTATCCTGTCGCTGGTTCTCATTCATTAATATTTATTACTGCTGTTGTTGTTTGTGTGTTTGTTGTTGTTGTTGTTTATGTGTGTTTATTGTTGTTGATGTTTATGTGTGTTTATTGTTTATGTGGGTTTATCCTCCATGAATGAATGATGTTCTCTTTGTTTTATAGTTTCAGGAGTTTTATTGTGAAAAGCCGCCTGATGTTTGTTCTGCAATGAAGCTGGATGTTTGAAGGAGGAGCTGAAGGAGGAGCTGAAGGTCTGAGGGGGTCTGAGGGGGTCTGAGGGTCGGTCCTAACCAGAATCAGACCAGAATCAGAGGATCAGGAGGATCTGAGGAGGTTTTCAGTACAGACTTTGGGAGAATCTTCAGGAATGCTGCAGCTTCGGTTGTGTCTGCTGCTCGGTGAGTTGGACTTTATTCAACTTTAACTTCTGCTTTTTTCTCTGTTAGAAACTTTCATTTAGATTTAATCAAGAACAAAGTTCAGCTAGTTCCTCATCAGCTGGACTTTATTAAACTTTAACTGGAGCTCAGTTTGAAGATCAGAGAACTCAGATCTGGTTTTCCTCCATTAGAAACTTTCATTTACTGAACAGAAAACTGAGATTTAATCATATTCAACAAGAACAAGAAGAAAGTTCAACTCGTTTCTCGTCAGTTTATTGATTAAAGGTTTGAAATGAGATCAGAGATCAATAAGTTTGATCAATCCACTGATTCAGTCACAGCAGAAACTGATCAGTTAATGATCAATAACTGGAACTGATCACGTTTCACACAAAACAGTTCATTAATTAGAATTAACTCGGATTATTGATCTCTGATTACAAAAACAGCTTCACTGGAAACACGTGGAAACATGTAATCAGTTACATTAAAACATGTAATCAATTACATTTAAAAATGTAATTAGTTACATTTTATACATGTAATCAGTTACATTTGTAAGATGTAATCAATTACATTTCAAACATGTAATTTGTTACATTTTAAACATATAATCAATTACATTTGTAACATGCAATAAGTTACATTTGTAACATGTAATCAGTTACATTTGTAACATGTAATCAGATACATTTTAAACATGTAATTAGTTAAATTTTTAACATATAATTACTTACATTTTGAACATGTAATTAGTTACATTTGTAACATGTAATTAGTTACATTTTAAACATGTAATCAGTTACATTTGTAACATGCAATCAGTTACATTTAGAACATGTAACTAGTTACATTTGTAACATGTAATCAGATAAATTTTAAACATGTAAGTAGCTAAATTTTGAACATGTAAGTAGTTAAATTTTGAACATGTAATTACTTACATTTTGAACATGTAATTAGTTACATTTTGAACATGTAATCAGTTACATTTTAAACATGTAATCAGTTACATTTGTAACATGTAATCAGTTACGTTTGTAACATGTAATTAGTTACATTTTGAACATGTAATCAGTTAAATTTGTAACATGTAATCAGATACATTTTAAACACATATTTAGTTAAATTTTGAACATATAATTACTTACTTTTTGAACATGTAATTAGTTACATTTGTAACATGTAATCAGTTACATTTGCAACATGTAATCAGTTACATTTGTAACATGTAGTTACATCTGTAACATGTAATTAGTTACATCTGCAACATGTAATTAGTCACATTTTAAACATGTAGTTACATTTGCAACATGTAATCAGTTACGTTTAAGCATGTAATCAGTTACATTTAAAATATAATCAGTTACATTGTAAACATGTCGTTACATTTTAAACATGTAATCAGTAACATTTTAAACATGTAATTAGTTACATTTTGAACCAGTAATCAGTTGCATTGTCGGTAAAAACCAGTTTCCAGAGTCGACCAAGAGCGATCACTGACCTGTCTGTCAGTTAGTGGGCAGGGCTTCAGCAGATCACCTGTGTTTTGCACCTGTTTTTATCAAGCTGTTGTCTGATTTCAGCTTTGCAGGTGTTTACCTGTGCTCAGGAGGGCGGGCCAACAGTGGGCGGGGCCTCCGTGGGTGACGTCATGTTTCCGGAACTCAGCGACATGTGCACTGAAGGCAGCTGCTACCCGGCAACAGGAGACCTTCTGATTGGTCGAGCCCACCAGCTGTCCTCCACCTCCACCTGCGGATTGAACCGACAAGAACCATTCTGCATCGTCAGCCACCTGCAGGTACGAAACTAAACTACTGCAGGTAAGGCTCACCTGAGCTGGACTGGACCCTAAACTAAACTACTGCAGGTAACTATTGTAGTTACTGTAACCACTGTAGCCACAGTAACTACAATAGTAACTGTAACTACAGTAACTATTGTAGTTACTGTAACTACTGTATTTAGATTAGTCGTATTGTGCGTTATGTAGTACTGCGTGTTACTGTGTAGTACTGTGTGTTACTCTGTAGTACTGTGTAGTACTGCATAGAATAGAATAGAATATTCTTTATTGCCATCATACAATGTATAACGAGATTGCAGAGCTTCTCCTTTACAGTGCAAGGAAATCTTAAAGGTAGTGCAAAAACAGTCTATTTACATATATACAGTATAAATAACAGAGGTAAATAACGGAGTGAATATAAATAGCAGTGAATGAGACAGTGGTGTATATTGCACTGATGCATGTTGTTGGCTTTGTGTGAGACCTGTGAGAGTTCAGGGTGGTGATGGCTCTCAGAAAGAAACTGTTTTTAAGTCTGTTTGTCCTCGCTTTAATGCTTCTGTAGCGCCTTCCAGAGGGCAACAGATCAAAAAGCTGAGAACCGGGATGTGAACTGTCCTTGATGATGTTCTGAGTTCTGCTGAGGCCCCGGGTGGGGTAGACCGAGCAAAGAAGCAGTTGAGCTCCTCTGACAGCGACTCGCTCAGGTCTCCTGGTGTTGTATCACAGCCTCTGAAGTTTGTGATGCTCTGCAGACCCTGCCACACCTCCCGTGATCTGTTGCTGGTGAAGTGGGACTCTATCCTCCTCTTATAGTCCGCTTTGGCTTCTTTGATTCCTTTTTTCAGGTCAGCTCGAGCTGCACTGTAGAGAGCTCTGTCACCTGACCTGAAGGCAGCATCGCGGACCTTGAGGAGTGAGCGGACCTGGCTGGTCATCCAGCGTTTCTGGTTTGGAAAAACCCGGATGACTTTGTCCACAGACACAGTTCCCATACAGAACCTAATGTAGTCCAGTACTGTCCCTGTGAATGTGTCCAAATCCTGGTGTTCAAAAAGGTCCCAGTCTGTGTGCTGGAGGCAGTCCTGTAGATTAAGGAGTGCATTCTCAGGCCAAGTTGTTCCAGTCTTTATGGTGGGCCTGGATCTGCGTCTCAGTGGGGTGTATGCAGGGATGAGCAGCAGGGAGAGATGGTCTGACTGGCCGAGGTGGGGGAGGGCTGTCGTTCTGTAGCCGTGCTTGATGTTAGAATAAACATGATCTAGAGTGTTTTCCCCTCTGGTTGGACATTTGACGTGCTGATGGAACTTCGGGAGTACAGTCTTTAGACTGGCCTTATTAAAGTCTAATGTGAACGCCCTCGGGGTGGGCCCGCTGCTGTTCATTTATGGCGTTCAGCAGAAGAGAGAGCGCCGTGCTAGCATTAGCATCCGGTGGAATGTAAACAGCAGTGATGATCACTACTGTTAGCTCTCTCGGGAGAAAATAAGGCCGGCATCTAACAGACGTGGTCTCAGTTTGTTCCGATGCATTTTAGCAAATCAAGCTAATGTTGTGCTGCGTGTTGTTCTGATGGGAGGCTGCTGAGGGTCTGAGTGTTTCTGAGAACAAACCCGAGTTAAACCAGAAGTTCTGCTCTGGATCTGTTCCACTGAACACACAAACTAACACACAACACAGCAGTGGATGTGTTTCTATGTTGTGGGTTTTCTTGGTGAGACAATAAATAGTTTTGTGACTCGTTCTTAACCAGGAATCCTGTGTTAAGTTGTGACTATCCCCAGTTGACATGGACGTGATTCCTGAACAATCACCAGGTGTTAAACACCTGACAGGATGACAGTGATCTATGTAGATGAAGCAGAATGTTTCTTTAGTTGATCGGTAGCACAATGAGTAAAACGGTAGTCTCGTAATTTTATCGCTGGATTACGTGGTTTCGAATCCTCTCACCGTACTTGAAAAATACGTGTTTTTTATTTCGGCCCGCACGTTTCTTTTTACTGTCTGTAGATGATATTTACATGGATATAGACTTTAAGTAGTGATGCCGACGTTTTTCGGTGAGGTCTTCTTTGTCTGGTATCTTTATTTCACGTAAATCCAGGTCTGATCGTGACGAATCTGCGACGAAACATCTGGAGACGGAAACTATCGCCAGTTAACCTGATCACCAGTTAAACTGGAACACCGGCAAGCTGCACGCTAGCATCGGGGATCTTCGGGTGAAGCCAGGTCTCCGTAACGATGAGAATGCAGCAGTCTCGAACGTAGCGATTACCCGCAAGTTGTAATTCCAGGTCGTCCGTTTTGTGTGTGATGGATCTGGCATTGGTGAGGTACAGGCTCGGTAGAGGTGGCTTGTGTGGATTGGTCTTTAGCTTCAGCAGAAGGCCAGACCTGCGGCCCCGCTTCTGCTTCCTCTCCCTCCTCCGCCGATTCCTCTTCCCAAGCCCGACAACAATCCACAGAGAGCCCGGCGGTCTTGCTATCTCGTCTGGGATCTTGTGGTTATGATGAAAGTCTCTGGAAACAGCTATCTTGTGTCGAAAGCCGATGTCCACAAGGTCTTGGCGGGTGTATTGGTTGTACGCCGAAGTGAACGTACATAGAGTGGACAAACAAACAAGAATAGAAAGCAAAAAGGAGCACTGAAAGGGGGAGCCGTGAGCCGCTGCGTCATAGTACTGTGTAGTATTGTGTAGTACTGCGTGTTACTGTGCGTTACTGCGTTGGTGTCTGCAGTGTTTCCTGTAAACTCCACTCCTTATAAGGAAACCCCTCCAGATGTTTGTCCAGATGTTCCTCTGCAGGAAACAGCTTTATAGCTCAGACACGTTTTATCCAATCAGTGGCTAAATAGACTGAGCATGCTCAGTTTGAGGCTGTTTCTGTAAACATCAGGTCTTAATTCAGAGAAACGTCGTCCACTTCCTGGAGCTGCATGTCATATTAAAATGATCCCAGTTTCTACTGGTTTATATCCAGTTTCTACTGTTTTACATCCAGTTTTTACTGGTTTAGATCCAGTTTCTACTGCTTTACATCCAGTTTCTACTGGTCTATCTCCAGTTTCTACTGCTTTACATCCAGTTTCTACTGCTTTAGATCCAGTTTCTAGTGCTTTACATCCAGTTTCTACTGCTTTACATCCAGTTTCTACTGCTTTACATCCAGTTTCTACTGGTTTATCTCCAGTTTCTACTGCTTTACATCCAGTTTCTACTGCTTTACATCCAGTTTCTACTGCTTTACATCCAGTTTCTACTGGTTTAGATCCAGTTTCTACTGCTTTACATCCAGTTTCTACTGCTTTACATCCAGTTTCTACTGGTTTATATCCAGTTTCTACTGTTTTACATCCAGTTTCTACTGGTTTAGATCCAGTTTCTACTGCTTTACATCCAGTTTCTACTGGTTTATCTCCAGTTTCTACTGCTTTACATCCAGTTTCTACTGCTTTACATCTAGTTTCTACTGGTTTAGATCCAGTTTCTAGTGCTTTACATCCAGTTTCTACTGCTTTACATCCAGTTTCTACTGGTTTATCTCCAGTTTCTACTGGTTTATCTCCAGTTTCTACTGCTTTACATCCAGTTTCTACTGCTTTACATCCAGTTTCTACTGGTTTATCTCCAGTTTCTATTGGTTTATCTCCAGTTTCTACTGCTTTACATCCAGTTTCTACTGCTTTACATCCAGTTTCTACTGGTTTAGATCCAGTTTCCACTGGTTTACATCCAGTTTCTACTAGTTTCAGATCCAGTTTCTACTGGTTTACATCCAGTTTCTACTGGTTTACATCCAGTTTCTACTGGTTTAGATCCAGTCATATTAAAGCGATTCCATGTCTGTAGATCCCAGAGTTCTAGAGTCTGACTTGTTTTATATTTACTGCTTTAGATAGATAGACTATAGTTAGATAGATAGATAGATAGATAGATAGATAGATAGATAGATAGATAGACTATAGTTAGATAGTTAGATAGATAGATAGATAGACTATAGATAGATAGACTATAGATACATAGATAGATAGACTATAGATAGATAGATAGATAGACTATAGATAGATAGATAGACTATAGACAGATAGATAGATAGACAAATAAATAGATAGATAGACTATAGATAGATGATAGATAGATAGACGATAGATAGACTATAGATAGATAGATAGATCGATAGATAGATAGATACTTGTTTTATATTTATTCTTACTGATGGCTGACCGGACTATGATTCTCCAACTGATGGAAAGTCCAGAATCAGAACCTCTGCAGCTGATTTCAGGTGATTTAAGGAGGTTTGGGGTGATTTAAGAAGGTTCAGGTGATTTAAGGAGGTTTCAGTTGATTTAAGGAGGTTTAGGGTGATTTAAGGAGGTTTAGGGTAATTTAAGGAGGTTTTGGGTGATTTAAGGATGTTTCGGGTTATTTAAGGAGGTTTAGGGTGATTTAAGGAGGTTTCGGGTGATTTAAGGATGTTTCGGGTTATTTAAGGAGGTTTAGGGTGATTTAAGGAGGTTTCGGGTGATTTAAGGATGTTTAGGGTGACTTAAGGAGTTTTCAGGTGATTTAAGAAGGTTTAGGGTGATGAAAAGAGGGTTCAGGTGATTTCAGGAGGCTCGGTCTGTTAATTATCTGCAGGTATCTTCCTCTATCTGCACCTCTTCCTGTGTTTCAGGGTAGATCTGCAGAATTCTGCCTGTAAACAGTCTGGTGGCTTTCTGTCCCAACAGGTGAAACTATCAACAGGTTTTAAATGAAGTTTAAAATCCTAAAAACGTTCTCTCAGCTGTATTTAGATTGTTTTTGTGCGTTGACAAGAAACCCTAACCTATTGTCTGTCTCCAACAGGATGAAAAGAAATGCTTTGTGTGCGATTCGATGGCGCCGTACGACGAGCGGGCCAATCCAACGAGCAGCCATCGCATCGAGAACGTTGTCACAACATTCGCCCCAAACAGACTGAAGACCTGGTGGCAGTCTGAGAACGGTGAGAGAACATTTAGGTCTGGTTTCAGTCTGAGAACGGTGAGAGAACGTTTAGATCTGGTGGCAGTCTGAGAACGGTGAGAGACGCAGCAGCAGATCTCAGACGTCAGGAGAGTATTTATGTGACAGACGGCGAAACATCCAGCAGCAGATAATTAATATCTACACTGAGAAGGAGAACATTTAGTTTCCTGCTGAACATCCAGGTCGGATTATTTTACCGTCAGAATGAACTACTGAGAACTAGCAGATGTCTGATTGGCCGACGCAGCGTTCTGTCAGCGTTCAGGTGGACTTACAGCCTTTATCCTCCCAGATCAGAGGTTCTTTAAGGTGGACTTACAGCCTTTGTCCTCCCAGATCAGAGGTTCTTTAAGGTGGACTTACAGCCTTTGTCCTCTTAGATCAGAGGTTCTTTAAGGTGGACTTACAGCCTTTGTCCTCTCAGATCAGAGGTTCTTTAAGGTGGACTTACAGCCTTTGTCCTCTCAGATCAGGGGTTCTTTAAGGTGGACTTACAGCCTTTGTCCTCTTAGATCAGAGGTTCTTTAAGGTGGACTTACAGCCTTTGTCCTCTCAGATCAGAGGTTCTTTAAGGTGGACTTACAGCCTTTGTCCTCTCAGATCAGGGACCTCCAGCTGTTGGGGGTCCCTGCTGGAGGTTGGGGGTCTTTCCTGGGAGAACAAAGACCTTAGCTTAAGTAATTGCAGCTGTTTGGGGCCAGGTAGCTCCTGATAGGTTGGAACAAATCCTGATCATGAAGGTAGAACTCATTCAGAATAATTCTCTCATCGGTAATCAATAACTGATATTGGGCTGATATAACTGAACTCTGTGAATGCTGACTAGTATTGATCAGGGATGTATTGATTAATCTGTGGTTCTGCAGGTCTGGAGAACGTCACCATCCAGCTGAACCTAGAAGCTGAGTTCCACTTCACACACCTCATCATGACCTTCAAGGTGAGTTGTACACACAGCAGGGGATTGTGGGTAATCACAGGCTGATAGATGTAACCTGCAGCCACTGTTCCCTCTAAGCTGCGCGCGTGCACAATTGCGCACTGCTGAGATGGGCTCTGCGCACAGAAAATCTGCGCTGCGCACAACAAAAAAAAAATCCAACCTAAATTGAAAATAAAATAAACACATAATTCATTCTGCGCTATTTTTCAATGTGAGTCAGTGGGTGACCGGTGACTGGCTGCTGCAGCCAATGATGTGATTCACAGACGTATTTACGCAGCAAATCAACGTCATTGACATGCGTCCTTCTGTGCAGCCACCGCTGTTCTAGCTAGCAGAGCGGTGTGGCCAATAAATGCTGCTTATGTTCACCCTTTATAATAATGGCAAAATGAACGGGCAGTGGCACATCCCCTCACCAAGCCAAAGTAAAAAAAGAAATGCGATTCTTTTAAGATGGAATGGCTGTCGGAGTTAGGGCTGCCACCCGTCCCTTAAAATACGAAATCGTCCTTTATTTCACAATTAATTATACTGATTCAATACAGGACGCAAATTGATCCGTATTTTCATAAATGTCCCGTACACGTCTGCCACACATTCATCAAAACTGTATCATGAACAAAATAAAACACAGGAAATATTAAGGGCAGCCAATTTCATCTTCGTAGGACCCAAAGTTGTTTAAATCAATCCAACTGGACTTTAAGAAGGTTCCTTGAAGACGTTTCACCTCTCATCCAAGAGGCTTCTTCAGTTCTGGTGGTGGTTGATGTTGCCTCAGCTTATAACCTCAGTTAGGTGTTGTCACTCCTTGGCTCCCAACGACCATCATTGAGGAGCCAGGTGGGCCTTGGCAATGGTCGTCGGAATGTGAATAACACTGACCACACCTCACAGAGGTTATAAGCTGAGGCAACATCAACCACCACCAGAACTGAAGAAGCCTCTTGGATGAGAGGTGAAACGTCTTCAAGGAACCTTCTTAAAGTCTAGTTGGATTGATTTAAACAATAACCATGACCTGGATGAATGAGAAACTACACAGACATCTTCGTAGGACCTATGTAGAGGACCCGATGCGAGGTCCAGCGGACAGACGTCTCTGTGTGTCCCGTCCTATGGTCCTATCGTGGGTTGCCTGGTTACAGACGCTGCTGCTCCTGCGCGTTTAAAAATGTGTACACCCGAAACTCCACCACGTCCAAAGAAGCAAAAACGTTTCAAAAGTACAGACATGAGTGGGAAGAGTGGAACCCCTGGCAGTAGGTACAAACTGTGTTTCCTGTTGCTCACTGGCTAAAGTAAGGCAGCATCAGGAGACCAACATGTAAGAAACATGAGAACAGAGAGAACCCAACCAGCAGGTCACAGTTTATCATCATCTAATCATCTCCTGAAGTCCATATGGTGAGAGACATCATGATGTGATCAGCTAGATTTCCTACACTATCTGGTTGTGAATTTACCAGAGGATGCTTATAATAATGCTGATGCAGTCACAGACTCTACAGTATTTTAGTGACTCAATAAATGCCTGTTGTTTTTTTTTAAATGTGTTTTAGTTTTTAATAAACATTTATTTAATAGCCTATATGTGATCAATAAATGGCCTTTCCCTATCTAAAAAAAAATCTCACTCAGAACTCTATGTTAAATAAGTTAACAAGTAATTACATTAATCTTATCTTAACTGTGTTAAGATTTAGATTTAGATGAAAAAAATATAGAGAATTTCTTTGTCCAATATTCTACATTCGGTTGTTTATGTTTTTGCAGAATCCAGTATTGCTCACTGGTTGGTCATTACATTTTGTTAGTTTGATTTCACTGTTTAAAATGATTCCACCTCTTTTCAGACAGAACCTGTGATCATAAAACAAAACAAAATTTTTAGTTCCGTGTTAATAAAGCACTTAAAGCTTTAAGTATGGCTAAATGCTTTTTTCAAAATTAAATATATCACTCCTTGGGTGGTAGTGGCCCCAAGTTCAGTAAAGTTGGAAAGATATTCACAGATTCAGACTTCCAGCATCAATAACTCATTAGATATAGGTTGTCAAAACCTAAACGATGCCTCTTTCCCATCGTTGTAAGGTAGACAATATGCTACAAGCCCAGTTTTATCAAAAGTAGCTGTCTTTCAAGCTACAGGAATAACATTGGTGTCTATGGAGTGAACAGGGTCCGTCTGCAATTTGCAAAACCGCTGCAACAGTAAAGAGAGACAAATATTCAATAACTTCACTCTTATACATTGTAGTGTCACTAAAATCACTGCAGCCTTCAACTGGCTCCTGTTGACAAAGTGTTTTAACAGAAATGTAAATGCTGTAATTTGATTCTTTTAATGAACCATGTAACTTGAATGGATGTGATGCTGGTGTGACCACAGTGACACGTCTGATGTTGCTCACAGTGGTCCAAGGGACGCTCAGGGAGTTTGTGTGTTTGCTCACACTCAGGAAAAATTACAGGGAACATTGCCTGCAGCAGAGGTCAGGTACCAGACGAGCTTCTTTACCTGCATTACGTACCTGGTTGCTTCCTGTCTGCCCTCAGACGTTCCGACCTGCTGCCATGGTGATTGAGCGATCAGCTGACTTCGGGAAGACATGGCAGGTTTACCGGTACTTCGCCTATGACTGCGAGACGTCATTTTCCTCTATTTCCCAGGGTCCAATGCAGAAGGTTGATGATGTCATCTGTGACTCACGCTACTCTGACATCGAGCCGTCCACCGAAGGAGAGGTACTGCTAGTACTACTGCTAGTACTGCTAATACTACTGATAGTACTACTGCTAGTACTGCTACTAATACTACTGCTAGTGCTACTGCTAGTACTGCTAGTACTACTGCTAGTACTGCTACTAATACTACTGCTAGTGCTACTGCTAGTACTGATAGTACTACTGCTAGTACTGCTACTAATACTACTGCTAGTACTACTGCTAGTACTGCTACTAACACTACTGCTAGTACTACTGCTAGTACTGCTAGTACTACTACTAATACTATTGTTACTACCACTACGACTACTACTTTACTGGTACAACCACAACTACTACTCCTATGACTACTATTACTGTTGCTGTTATAGTTTCCATTAATATTCCTGTTAGCATTGCTACTACTGTTACTGTTACTTCCTCTACTGGTACTACTACGACCGATACTGGTACTGCTATTGTTACTTCCTCTACTGGTACTACTACTGGTACTGGTATTGTTACTGTTACTTCCTCTACTGGTAATACTACTGATACTGGTATTGTTACTGTTATTTCCTTTACTGGTAATACTACTGATACTGGTACTGTTACTGTTACTTCCTCTACTGGTAATACTACTGGTACTGTTACTACTGCTCCACTCTCAGATGGATAAAAGCTAAATGAAGTCATAGAATTGTGGAATTGCTACAGCCAGTGCTGCTAGTACTGCTGGTACTGCTAATACTGCTGATATTTGTACCGTTCATCCAGGTGATTTTCAGAGTTTTGGATCCAGCGTTCAGGATCGATGACCCGTACAGCCCCCGAATACAGAGTATGTCTGAGCCTAAATAAACTCAGGGTTATTGATCAGTTATTGATCAGTTATTGATCAGTCATTGACCAATCATTAACCAATCATTGATCAGTCATTGACCAATCATTGATCAGTCATTGATCAATCATTGACCAGTCACTGATTAATCATTGATCAGTCATTGATCAATCATTGACCAATCATTGATCAATCATTGGCCAGTCATTGATCAATCATTGACCAGTCATTAACCAATCAGTCATTGACCAATCATTGACCAGTCATTGACCAATCAGTCACTGACCAATCATTAACCAATCATTGATCAGTTATTGACCAAACATTGATCAATCATTGACTAATCATTGATCAGTCATTGACCAATCATTGATCAGTCATTGACCAATCATTGACCAGTCATTGATCAATCATTGACCAATCATTAACCAATCAGTCATTGACCAATCATTGACCAGTCATTGGTCAATCATTGACCAGTCATTGACTGGTCATTGATCAATCATTGACCAGTCATTGATCAATCATTGACCAATCATTGACCAGTCATTGAACAGTCATTGATTAATCATTAGCCAATCATTGACCAGTATTTGTTATCGTTAGACATGTTGAAGATCACCAACCTGCGGGTGAAGTTCACCAAACTGCACACGCTGGGAGACAACCTGCTGGACTCCCGTATGGAGATCAAAGAGAAGTATTACTACTCCATCTACGACATGGTGGTCCGAGGAAACTGCTTCTGCTACGGACACGCCTCTGAGTGTGCCCCCATCCAGGGGGCCAGCCCCGCCCAGGAAGGCATGGTGGGTTCTGGGGGTTCAGGCGAGTCCTGGGGTGGCAGGAGAGTCCTGGGGTGGCAGGAGAATCATGGGGGACAAGAGAGTCCTGGGGGCGCAGGAGAGTCCTGGGGTGGCAGGAGAATCATGGGGGGCAAGAGAGTCCTGGGGGCGCAGGAGAGTCCTGAGGGGGCAGGAGAGTCCTGGGGGGCAGGAGAGTCCTGGGGTGGCAGGAGAATCATGGGGGGCAAGAGAGTCCTGGGGGCGCAGGAGAGTCCTGAGGGGGCAGGAGAGTCTGAGGGTTAGCTAAACCTGGCAACAGTCTAAAACTGTATAATCAATACTTATTGATACTTATATCAGTGTGTTCCTACTATAGTGTATTGATTGGTTATTGATACATATATCAGTGTGTTCCTATTATAGGGTATTGATTGGTTACTGATTATTGATTTTGTGTTTCAGGTTCACGGCCACTGCATGTGTAACCACAACACTAAAGGTCTGAACTGTGAACAGTGTCAGGACTTCTACCACGACCTTCCCTGGAGACCAGCTGAGGGACGCAATACCAACGCCTGCAAGAGTGAGTCCACACCTATCTACACCTGTCCACACCTGTCTACACTTGTCCATACCTATCTACACCTATCTACTCACACAAATATATACACAAGTGGACAAAATAGTTGGTACACCTCGGTTAATGAAAGAAAAACCCACAATGTTCACAGAAATTATTTGAATCTAACAAAGTAATAATAAATAAAAATTCTATAAAAATTAACCAATGAAAATCAGACATTGCTTTTGAACCGTGGTTCAACATAATTATTTAAAAAAATAAACTCATGAAACATGCCTGGACAAAAATGATGGTACCCCTAGAAAAGACTGAAAATAATGTGACCATAGAGACATGTTCAATCAAGGTGTGTCCTCTAATTAGCATCACAGGTGTCTACAAACTTGTAATCAGTCAGTCGGCCTATTTATAGGGTTACAGTAGTCACTGTGCTGTTTGGTGACATGGTGTATACCACACTAAACATGGACCAGAGGAAGCCAAGGACAGAGTTGTCTCAGGAGATTAGAAAGAAAATTATAGACCAGCATGTTAAAGGTAAAGGCTATAAGACCATCTCCAAGCAGCTTGATGTTCCTGTGACTACAGTTGCACATATTATTCAGAAATCCAGGATCCATGGGACTGTAGCCAACCTCTCTGGACGTGGCTGCAGGAGGAAAACTGATGACAAATGGAAGAGACGGATAATAGGACAGGCGAGACAAAACTGGAACTTTTTGGCACATCAGCTCTATGTTCACAGACGCAGAAATGAAGCATATGAAGAAAAGAACACTGTCCCTACTGTGGAACATGGAGGAGGTTCTGTTATGTTCTGGGACTGCTTTGCTGCATCTGGTACAGGGTGTCTGGAATCTGTGCAGGTACAATGAAATCTCATGACTATCAAGGTATTCTAGACAGAAATGTGCTGCCCAGTGTCAGAAAGCTTGGTCTCAGTCGCAGGTCATGGGTCTTGCAACAGGATAATGATCCAAAACACACAACTAGAAACAGCCAAGAATGGCTAAGAGGAAAACATTGGACTATTCTGAAGTGGCCTCTATGAGCCCTGATCTAAATCCTATTGAACATCTGTGGAAGGAGCTGAAACATGGTGTCTGGAGAAGGAACCTTCAAACCTGAGACAACTGGAGCAGTCTGCTGATGAGGAGTGGACCAGAATACCTGCTGAGAGGTGCAGAAGTCTCACTGACAGTTACACAAATGGTTTGATTGCAGTGATTGCCTCAAAAGGTTGTGCAACAAAATATTAAGTTAAGGGTACCATCATTTTTGTCCAGGCCTGTTTCATGAGTTTATTTTTTTTTTAATAATTCTGTTGAACCACGGTTGAAAAGCAATGTCTGATTTTCATTGGTTAATTTTCCTAGAATTTTTACTTATTACGTTTGTCAGATTTGAGTTATTTCTGTGACCATTGTGGGTTTTTCTTTCATTAACCGAGGGGGACCAACAATTTTGTCCACATGTGTATATATATGTGTGTGTGTGTATATCAGGTGTAACATCATGACCACCTTTCTAATACTGTGTTGGTCCCTTTATGCTGCTAAAACTCCTTTGACCCAGTGGTTCATGGACCTCTGGAGATGTCCTTTGGATTCTGTGGGTTCTGTGGTTTCCAGGGGGGACCTACCTAGATCAGGCTGATCCTGGACCATCCTACAGATACTCAATAAGACCTGGATATGGGGAGTGTGGAACCCAGGTGAACATCTTAGTTCTGTCGTGTTCCCCGGGTTCTCCTGAGCAGTTTTTGTCGTGTGCCGGGGTTCATCGTCCTGCTGAGGGTGGAACCTGGCATCAAGGACTGCTGATGTCATGGGGGGTCTGGGGGTTCTGACCTGCAATGTTTAGGTGGTGGTACATTTCAAACATCCATGTGGATGTCAGGACTCAAGGTTTCCCAGCAGAACATTGGATTATAACCAGATGATGGATGTTCTTCACCTGTCAGTGGTCATGGTGGTGTTTATATAACTGATAGTCAACCTGACCTCCATCTTACGTTTCCTTGAAATCTGTCTACTCGGGACTCAGTCTGGCTGATTTCCATCTTCTTCCTCTGTGGTGTCTTCAGAGTGTAACTGTAACCAGCACTCGGACTCGTGTCACTTCGACATGGCCGTGTTCGTGGCTTCAGGAAATGCCAGCGGAGGCGTTTGTGAAAACTGTCAGCACAACACAGCTGGACACAACTGTGAGCAGTGCCAACCGTTTTACTACCAGCATCCGGAGAGAGACATCCGAGACCCCAACATCTGCCAGTGTGAGTCCTCACAGTTTAATTAACCCTAAACCACTCCTTATTGTTTAACCCTAACTTTAACTTTGTCCTTTAACTAACCCTAACTCAGTCTAGACAGTTTAACTAACCCTAAGTCAGTCTAGACAGTTTAACTAACCCTAACCCAGTATAGACTGGTTAACTAATCCCAACCCTAACCCATCCCTCTCACCCACTGCATGACACTGTGGGGTCTTTAAGCAGCTCCTTCAGCAGCAGACTGAGACATCCACCCTGCAAGAAGGAGCGCTATCACAGGTCCTTCATCCCATCTGCTATAAGACTTTACAACATCAGCATCACTGGCTGATGTTAACATAAACTGGACTCATATCACATCATCCCAAACCATAAAATTTGCACTGACATTCTTGCACTGCACATCTCTGCACTTTTAAACTTTATTTTTATTTTTTTCTGTTAAAAAATTTTTTCACCCTTGTATATATTGTAAATAAAGCTGCTGTAACAATGTAAATTTCCCCTGGAGTGGGGAGAAATAAAGAACTTTATCTTATCTTATCTTATCTTAACCCAGTCTAGACTGCTTAACTAATCCCAACCCAGTCTAGACTGGTTAAATAACCCTAAACCAGTCTAGACTGGTTAACTAACCCCTAACCCAGTCTAGAGTGGTTAACTAACCCTAACCCAGTCTAGACAGTTTAACTAACCCTAACTTTAGGGTTAGGGTTAGTCTAGATTGGTTAACTAACCCTAACCCAGTCTAGACTGGTTAACTAACCTTAACCCAGTCTAAACAGTTTAACTAAACCTAACCTAGTCTAGATAGTTTAACTAACCCTAACTTTAGGGTTAGGGTTACGGTTAGTCTAGATTGGTTAACTAACACTAACCCAGTCTAGACTGGTTAACTAATCTTAACGCAGTCTAGACAGCTTAACTAACCCTAACTTTAACTTTGTCCTTTAACTAACCCTAACCCAGTCTAGACTGGTTAAATAACCCTAACCCAGTCTAGACTGGTTAAATAACCCTAATGCAATCCTGACTGGTTAACTAACCCTAACCCAGTCTAGACTGGTTAAATAACCCTAACCCAGTCTAGACTGGTTAAATAACCCCAACCCAGTCTAGACTGGTTAACTAACCCCAACCCAGTCTAGACAGTTTAACTAACCCTAACCCAATCTAGACAGTTTAACTAACCCTAACCCAATCTAGACTGGTTAAATAACCCTAATGCAATCCTGACTGGTTAACTAACCCTAACCCAGTCTAGACTGGTTAAATAACCCCAACCCAGTCTAGACTGGTTAACTAACCCCAACCCAGTCTAGACAGTTTAACTAACCCTAACCCATTCTAGACAGTTTAACTAACCCTAACCCAATCTAGACTGGTTAACTAACCCCAACCCAATCTAGAGTGGTTAACTAACCCTAACCCAGTCTAGACAGTTTAACTAACCCTAACCCTGTCTAGAGTGGGTAACTAACCCTAACCCAGTCTAGACAGTTTAACTAACTCCAACCCAGTCTAGACTGGTTAACTAACCCTAACCCAGTCGAGACAGTTTAACTAACCCCAACCCAGTCTAGAGTGGTTAACTAACCCTAACCCAGTCTAGACAGTTTAACTAACCCCAACCCAGTCTAGACTGGTTAACTAACCCTAACCCAGTCGAGACAGTTTAACTAACCCTAACCCAGTCTAGAGTGGTTAACTAACCCTAACCCAGTTGTCACTGTGTTTAACTAAACCTAACTAGTGTCCAGCTGTTTTTGGAGAAATCTACCAGTATTTATGGTGAGGATTTTATTTTCAATAAATCATAGGTGAGAACACAGCAGATGTCAGGAACATTGATTTAAATCTAGACTGGAGGATTTAATGGAGTCCATTCTTCTCTAATGTCATTATTTCACATATGTGGGGTTTAAAAATCAAACTATCTCAGCCATCTTTTAATCATCATCACATGGTATTCCTTAAAGAACAGAAAATCCTTCTTGATTAAAGCAACACCATGTGTTTGGGCAGGTCATGTGTTTTACCCACAAGCTCTGGTACAGAGATAAACTTTGAGGTGGGAGTGTTTTGCAACATTTCCATTGAAGAAGATTAAAGGCTGAATGTGAGACTAAACATGGAGGAATGTTTGGGAGGGAGCACAGCTCAGGTCTTTGATGTGGTTCCATCTGGTTCAGACTTGCTCAGAACTTTATTTATCCAGCTCAGTGTCAGGAGGCTAATGTGGCCCTGCAGAGTTTCTACAACATGTTCAAGCTTTACGTCCTGAGTCTGGGGAAACCAAGACACAACATGCATGTTCTCCCTCATGGAGCATAGCAGTGCTCAACACAGTAAACCAAAGTTCACCATCAACCTTAAATTTCCCCGACAAAGAGGGCTAATAATTAGCAGGTAATTCACATTACTAATCCAGATCAACAATGTATTTCTGCAGCTTGTAACTGCGACCCCCTGGGCTCTCTGAACGGAGGAATCTGTGACCAAACCACAGATGTCCGAACGGGTCTGATCGCCGGTCAGTGTCGCTGCAAAGTCAACGTGGAGGGAGAACGTTGTGAGCGCTGCAGACAGGCGCATTATGGACTGAGTGACCAACCGAAAGGTTGCAAAGGTATGAAACTAAACACAACACCTACACAACAACAGACACAACAACAGACACAATAATGGACAAAACAACAACAGAACAATGACACAACACCTACAGAACAACAACAGAAACAACACATGCAGAACAACGACATGTTGTAAACGGAGGTGATGGTGATAGGATTGAGTACAGTATAAACATGTTTAATGCTGAGGTGAGGATGGATGGAAGTCGTCTGGCTAATCTGGGGTGATGTAACTCCTGAGGTTTGGTAGAAGTGCACCAAGAGTGAGGTTTCCATCTCAGCTTACACCTCATTCACACCTGCTAGTGACCTCCAAAAAATCTTGTTTATATGGAGCTAAGTTGATAGTCAAAGTTATGAGGGCGAAGTGCTGGAGATGACCAGCGGAAGCTGTGCCGATGCAGAGGCAATGGATTGAATGTGTTCTGGAAGGGGCCAAAGGTGCAAAGAATTTGTTGTAAATGTTTGCTGGTTGGCATTTTATAGATTTAGGTGGGAAAGGGTGGATCTTAAGGTGAGATGTTTGTAATTTATCTGGAATGGACGTATCTGGTCAGCGGCTCAAATGAGCTGAAGAGTCAAGTCAGAAAATGTAGTTGCTCCAAGTTGGTCAGTTTTCCTCTGATAGACATGGATGGAGCGACAGGTTGTGTGTGGACGAAGTTAGAGCAATTCAGAGTATTTAAGGAGCAAGAACATGGATTCTAGGGTTAGGTTAAGTGAGGTGGAATAGGAGTCTCATTGTAGTGTAACAATGGCTGAGAAGATCAGATGTTAGTGGGAAGCATTTGCAGTGTGGGCAGGTTCTTGTATTTGGAAGCCTTTGAGGAGCATCTGGGAATATGAGATTCAGGGGAAGTGGTTGCCAGTGATTAGACTGAACAAAAAGCTGATGCCAAAGAGCAAAGTTTGGGTGGTGGATGGGCAGATTTTAAGAGTGGAATGGAGGAAAAGACGTGATGTTGTGTGTGGTAGAAGGCAGTTGGTTGGTTGAGAGTGTTAAGAATGGCTTGCTGTGAAGCATTTGAAGGTTTTGGTAAATGTTGAGCTAGGAACCATGAGGGGAAGAAATGTCCATCATTGGGCTTTTTTACCATAACACTTCCACATGGCGATGACTGTGTAGCTAACACAGATAACTGGGAAGGCTGTTGAAAAGCCCTTTCAGAAATTCTTCATCGACTTCTTGTCCAGCTGGACAACATTTGTGTTGAGAAGAGAGGTGAAATTATAGACCTGAAGGAGGTGGCAGCTGAGCAGGTGGATCTTGGGTCACTAGATGGGTCCTTGGACTGCTGCAACAGCAGAAACTGTGTCATTATGAATTCCCGAAGGAAGGGTAGAGCAGTTGATAAAGGGATGGATGTTTATAGATAGATAGATAGCTTTATTTGTCATTGCACACTTTCATATACAATGAAATTACATTGAGCTGCCCTGCCAATGACAGCTCCAGCTGCTGCGCAGTGCTGCGCAGCACCTTTCTTCAGGAAAAAAAAAGAAAAAAAAGACATGTAGGGATCTGGGTAGGGATTGCAGAGGGTAAAAGAAAAAAAAGGCTCATTGTATCAAATGAAACCTCCAATTATTGGGTAATTCGATTTGAGAAGGAAACCTAAAAAAAACAAACCCGCAAAACAGGCAAAGCATGACGTTAGACAAGGATAGTTGGGATAAGGATGTGGGGTGGTGGAGGGGGGAGCACCGCACAGTTAGCCGGTTCCTGTGCAGCAAAAATTTCTGCACACGGATTCCTGGCTCCTGTGTATGGCGAGGAAAGCTTGTGGAGGCGGGGGGGATGGGGGGTAAGGGAATGTGTGTGCGAATGTTTAGCTCAGCCCTCAGTTCATGAGTCTGATGTGTGTGTATGAGTGTAGCCCATCTTCTTCCGTCTCAGACCTCTGGTGTCTCAGTTCGCGAGGGTGGGAGCGCGATAACACAGCAAGGTTGCTATGGAGACGTCCTCGGTTGGCCCGGTCCAAAAGTCAACAGGTGTCCTTGGGAAGTGGGGGGGGTGTAGGAGAGCTATCTCTTGGCCATGAAACTTCCAGAGGAGTTTGTTATTGTTTCCAGGGGCACCAGAATGTAATCAGTTATTCTCATGTTTGGGCGGGAGAGAAGTAATTTCACCTTCCCCCTACTGCTCTCAACAATTTTAGACCTCAGCTGTAGCGATTCTCACCCTGATGGCTTCCAATCTGCGACTCAAATCAACAGTCACACCAAGCAAATTGTTCATCTTATGATTGAGTTCGTCATACCGAGAATCGGCAGCCGTGATCCGTTCGTTTGCATAGACCAGCAGTGTTTGGACGTCGTTTCTGTCTGTGGTCTTCCTGATTTTCCAGAAGCTCAGGCCAGTGAACAAGCCAATTATCAGCAGGCCTGTCATCATAAATCCGAATATATAAACATCTTCCACATCCTCCACGGATAGGGGTGCGAGGCACATGATCCCCTTCCACTTCCCCCAGGCGTCGATCACGTAACCAGAGGCAAAACTCCCATCCGGGCAGGTAGGCTCCCCTAGGCCTGTGCTCTTTGTGGCAACAATCTTGTCAATTGCGTTGAGAGACCAGTTAATTCCATGATCGGTGTTTCGAAGGTCCAGTGCCAAGCGATCGTTCCAGTCAGACAGACGAGATGAAGACGAAGAAATGCAGCAAGCAGGGAAACATGAAGGTATGGGAGGAACAGAGATAGCGGAGCGAGGAAAAGTGCGACCGCCTCCTACAAGAGCTGAGAGCAGAAAATGGAGATTTGTGAAGCCACAGGCATGAAAACTACATCATGATGTGTGTAACATGATGTGTGTAACATGATGAGAGAGGTCAGACACAGGTAGGCCTGGATTGTTTGTGGCTGGACTAGATATATAGTCGAGTTGAAACAAGCTCCTTTTATTGTCGAAGTGACTGAAGGAAATGCCTTTCCTTGTCAGAGTGCACTGCAGACGAGCCACAGTTCAGTCTTTGGGGGTAGTTTCGGTTCTTGGAGAGGCTTCCTGTGGTGGAGACGTGCTTTGGGGGCCATGGAGGGTTAGAGTTAACCTTCAGCCTAACCCTGAGTGGGAGATGAGATTGATGTGGAGTTCAAGAGCTCTCTTCTGGTATGGTTGGAGTTCGAGAACGAGCATCACACAGGGCAGATGGCTTTAGAGGGTAGTCCGTCGCTGAGGGAAAGTTCTGTCTGAAGGAGAATTGTTGTACAAACAGATCACCAAATGAGTCGGAACACGTCGATCAGTAGTTTGGGATCAATGTTGAAGGTGACTCTTTGGGTTCTGAAGGTCTGAGGGTCTATTCAGGTTGAATGTGATCGAGTGTTGAAGATGAGCAGCAATGGACGGGTTACCCAGGTACAGGGGGGTCCCAAACCTTACAAAACACATTCCCTCCATTTATGACACAGCAGATGGTTGTTGTGTTAATGTGTGTGTTGTTGTGTCTTTGCAGCGTGTACCTGCAGTCCTCTGGGAACAGTTCCTGGAGGAAACCCCTGTGACAGTGAAACTGGAGTTTGTTTCTGTAAACGTCTGGTGACTGGACGAGACTGCGACCAGTGTATGGTGAGAAACAATGTCCAGTACATTTACTGACCAGCAACCAGTTAGCTCCCAGTCCTGAGTGTTGAACCGGTCAGACTGGGACCAGTGTGTGGTGAGAAACAACAGCAGAGAGTCGCCTTTAAACACTGAAGACTGAAACCACAGCTGTGTGTTTGTGTGTGTGTGTTACTGTTACTCTGTGTGTGTGTGTGTGTGTGTGTGTGTGTGTGTGTGTGTGTGTGTGTGTGTGTGTGTGTGTGTGTGTGTGTGTGTGTGTGTGTGTTGTTGGAAGAGTCTGCATAACTTCCTCTCAGTGTGAGATAACAGCAGAGAGTCAGAAAATTACTGAATAACACATCTAACATCTGCACTGTGTGTCTGTGTGTGTTACTCTGTGTGTCTGTGTGTGTTACTCTGTGTGTGTTTCCAGTCTGAACATTGGGGTCTCAGTAATGACATGGACGGCTGCAGATCATGTGACTGTGACCTGGGAGGAGCCAAAAACAACCAGTGAGTTCAAATCCCACAAATGTTTGCTTGTATCAGGTGTATGTTCCCCATGTGTTCCCCAGATGTTCCGCATCCGTTCCGCAGGTGTTCCCCAAGTGTTCCCCAGGTGTTCCCCAAGTGTTCCACAGGTGTTCCCCATGTGATCCCCAAATGTTCCCCACGTGTTCCCCAGGTGTTCCCCATGCATTCTCCATGCGTTCCCCATGCGTTCCCCAGGTGTTCCCCATGTGTTCCCCAGATGTTCCACATGTGTTCCCCAATGTTCCTCATCCGTTCCCCAAGTGTTCCCCAGGTGTTCGCCTGGTGTTCCCCAGGTGTTCGCCTGGTGTTCCCCACATGTTCCACAGGTGTTCCCCATGTGATCCCCAAGTGTTCCCCATGTGTTCCCCAGGTGTTCCCCATGCATTCTCCATGCGTTCCCCATGCGTTCCCCAGGTGTTCCCCATGTGTTCCCCAATGTTCCCCATGTGCTCCCCAGGTGTTCTCCAAGTGTTCCCCAGGTGTTTGCCTGGTGTTCCCCAGGTGTTCCCCATGTGTTCCCCAAGTGTTCTCCATGTGTTTCTCATGTGTTCTCCAAGTGTTCCCCATATGTTCCCCATATGTTCCCCAGGTGTTCCTCATGTGTTCCCCAGTTTTTCCCCATGTGTTCCCCAGGTGTTCAAAATGTGATCCCCAAGTGATCCCCAGGTGTTCCCCATGTGTTCCCCATTTTTTCTTCAAGTGTTCCCCATGTGTTCCTCATGTGTTCCCCATGCGTTCCCCAGGTTTTCCCCATGTGTTCCCCATGTGTTCCCCAGGTTTTCCCCATGTGTTCCGGAGGTTTTCCCCATGTGTTCCTCATGTGTTCCCCATGCGTTCCCCAGGTTTTCCCCATGTGTTCCCCATGTGTTCCCCAGGTTTTCCCCATGTGTTCCGGAGGTTTTCCCCATGTGTTCCCCAGGTGTTCAAAATGTGATCCCCAAGTGTTCCCCAGGTGTTCCCCATGTGTTCCCCATGTTTTCCCCAGGTGTTCCCCATGCGTTCCCCATGTGTTCCCCAGGTGTTCAAAATGTGATCCCCAAGTGTTCCCCAGGTGTTCCCCATGTGTTCCCCAGGTGTTCCCCATGCGTTCCACATGTGTTCCACAAGTGCCCCCATGTGTTCCCCATGTTTTCCCCATGTGTTCCCCAGGTGTTCACCAGGTGTTCCCCATGTGTTCCTCATGTGATCCCCTGGTTTTCCCCATGTGTTTCCCAGGTGTTCCACTGGTCTTTCCCAGGTGGTCTCCAGGTTGTGTCCAGGTCTGCAGTTTTGATCTGTTGGTCAATCTACACTCATCAGTTTCTGTGGTTATTACATAAAGAGAAGTTCTACATATACATGGTTCCAGGATGAATCCAGAATTTACCAGCAGGAGGAACAGACCACCTGTTTGTTCTTCTATGAACTGATTTATTTAGTCTTTACTGGGAAAGAAGTGACACCGTGTCAGCCTGATAAAACATGCATAAAATGAGTGAAAACAAACACCAAGAAATACGAAACCACAACAAAAACACACAAAAAGAGCGAAAAGAAACAACGTGAGCTCAGAGAGACAAAACTGGCTGATGTTTCTGCATTTCATCCAAACTGGTGTAATCTCAGCAAACAGCAGTTTGAACATTACCTGATGTACATTTTGCTCATGTGGATGACCAAAACAGTCCAGGAATATATATAAAAAAACTTTAATTTTGTCCCTGTGTGACAGTTTAATAACGGCAGCTCCATACTGTTCAGTATAATCTTTTCTCTGTTCTTGGCTAACTGTTATCATATTTTGGTAGTTTATTCTTTACAGAGATAACAGTCAGTGAAGTATCCACAGACATTAATGTCACGGTGGTATGATTGAAAAATATTTAGACTTCTGTAAATGGATTAAAATTTTACATTAAATAAAATCCTGCTGCTAAAGACTCACCTGGGGACGACAGTGTGTTACTAATGATGTTCCTGCAGCTCACCTGTATGAAGTGAACCAGGTGACCTGCTGCAGGTATTTAATGAACTCAGAGGAACGACTCCACAAACAGCTGGAAGCAACAAACTGAACTTCCTGTCAGGACTGAGGTCTGTGTGTCACCTCCATCCACTAAAAGACAAACGCAGTGTTTTGTTTCCTGTCACACGGTGAGGTTGTGTTTCCATCAGTGCTGCCTTAAGGTGCACTCGGACACTGTAGCACCTTTACTGAAACATGGAAATCAGAGAGTGAAGCTCTCAGATCTTTGGTGGTTCTGCTAGAGGAACCTCTGCTACTTTAAGCTCATAAGGTGTTCATTTGGTTTCAGTTCTTCAGATGTTCTTCAGTTTTCTCCTAATGTATGTGACTGTCCGGTTAGCTGTTCTTTTGTTTGTGTCGGTTTTATTTTCTTCTTCATGTGTTCGTTATTTCCCCTCGCTGTCTGCAGGTGTGATCAGGTGAGTGGTCAGTGTGTCTGCAGAGATCACATGTTTGGTCGGCGCTGTGATCAGGTGGAGTCTGGATTTTACTTCATCGCTCTGGATCACTACACCTACGAGGCTGAGGATGCCAAGTTTGGGCCTGTGAGTCCCCTTTGATCACCTGAAGGTGTTTTTACCTGCAGACTGTTTCAGATGGTTTGAGTCTACTCATGGTTGGTCAATGTGTCCCACAGGGATCTACTTCAGGACATGCTGTTTTAGAACTGCTAACCCTTTACTACTACAGTCTGTTCTAAACTCATGGAGATAATTTCTGTTTTTCACAATAAAACATTGTTTTTCTTCAACTATGAACTGTGGTTTAGTCATGATCTGTATGAAATGTGAGCTAGTCAGAGACTTCCTCAGTTTTTGTCTCTTCAGGGAGTGACGGTGGTCCCGAGGCCCCACCCTCAGGACCGTAGTCCCACCTGGACAGGTATCGGTCTGGTCAATGTTCCAGAGGGGGCTTTCCTGGAGTTCTCTGTCAACAACATTCCTCACTCCATGGAATACGACATCCTCATCCGCTACGAGCCTCAGGTGAGACTACTTATAGTGGCCTGTAGCGCCTCCCACTGGGCAGGTCTGTCAGATTATTTATCATCTCTCTTTATTAAAAATTCCTTCTCGACTAGATCTTTTGGTTTTAATTATAGTTTCCAGTAAGATCTGCAGATGAATGAAATCAAATTCATTTACATTTCAGCTGTTTAACTGAACTTCCACCAGACACAATGCAATTTATTCCTACCTCTGCAATTACACAACACGGCATCTTTCCTCATATTGACTGCAATTTACAGGAACATAATGAGGAGATGGCACCTCTAATCTTCATCACCACATCTCTGATCACTGCCTTTTACATTTAAATACAACATTTTACAGGAAGTCTGGGACCTTCTGCTAATGATCTTCTGCAGATTTACACCAGACTGTTGTTCAGGTGGCTGTAAACATCCCACACATGACATGCGGATATTTTATTTGAAATGGTGTAAAATGCCCAAGATTATATAAATATTTCAGATATATGGCAGAAATAGACACTGATACTATTTATGTAGACAAACAACGACAAGGATGATGTAGAAAACTGACTGTATATCCTTAGAAATGATCAAAGCCAGATGGGACACCAGTAGATCCATGATAGAATGGTGATATTTAGAAGACTTTGCATGTAAGTCTTCCACATGTGAGGAGGTGAGAGGAAGAAAGAAAGGTACAGAAATAGATTAAAGAGAAGGGATAACTACGAAAGCTTGTCATGTTTGTTCTGCAGCTGCCTGACCAATGGGAGGAGGTTCTGATGGTGGTGATGAGGCCTGGACCAATCAAAGCTGACAGCAGATGCATCAACACGGTGCCTGATGATGACAACCAGATGATCTCGCTTCAACCGGGCTCACGGTCAGCAGCAAACACAGTTTCACCTCAAATATATTGATATGCAACAAAATCTCTCTTGGATTAACAGCAGAACAAGTAACATGTACTGTCTGTGCATTCTGTATATTCTAACGTATCTGCTAAATGTTGTCTGTTGATGCTTTTGTTTGTTACCTAAGGCCTCAAGCTACTAGTGTGAAGAAAGCAAACACACCTACCCGAGGAAGATGCCGTGACTTTAAATGATGTTTTAAATCTTACGTTTTATAACGGCAGCAGTACACATTCAGACAACATGACATTGGTCACTTTGTTGTCCCATACAGAATTTGTCCAACACATATATATGCTACCACTCCAAGATTTGGACACACCTGCTCATTTCCTGGTTCTTCTTTATCTTCATGACTATTTCCACTGTAGATTCTCACTGAAGGCATCAAACTATGAATGAACACAAATGGAATTATGTAGGAAACAACAAAGCGTGAAATAAGTCAGAACATGTTTTATATTTTAGATTCTTTGGTTCCTGCTTTGCTCACTCTTGTTATTCTCTGGATGAGCTTCATGAGGTAGAACCTGAAATGATTCTCCAACAGTCTTGAAGGAGTTCCAGAGATGCTGAGCACTTGTTGGTCCTTTAGCCTTCACTCTGTGGTCCATCTCATCCTAAACATCGGGATTGGGTTTAGGTCAGGTGACTGTGGAGGCCAGATCATCTCCATCATCTCCTTCTTGGTCAGATAGTCCTTCCACAGCCTGGAGGTGTGTTTGGGTTCATTGTCCTGGTGGACAATAAATGATGGTCAAACTAAACCAAACCGGATGGGATGTCATGTCGCTACAGGATGCTGTGGTAGCCATGCTGGTTCAGGGTTCCTTCAGTTTGGAATAAATCCTCAACAGTGACCATCACACCTCCTCCTCCATGCTTCATGGTGGGAACCATGCATGTAGAGACCATCTGTTCACCTTTTCTGGTCTCACAAAGACACGGCAGGTGGAACCAAATATCTCACATTAGGACTCATCAGACCAGAGCCCAGATCTCCACTGGTCTAATGTCCATTCCTTGTGTTTGTGGGTCCAAACTTATCTCTTCTGCTTGTTGCTTTTCCTTAGTAGTGGATTCTGAGCAGCTATTGGACCATAAAGGCCTGATTGGTTCAGTCTCCTCTGAACAGCTGATGTAGAGATGTGTCTGCTACTAGAACTCTGGGTGGAATTTATCTGGGCTCTAATCTGAGCTGTTGTTAACTTTCCATTTCTGAGGCTGGAGACGAGGATGAACTTCTCCTCAGCAGCAGAGGAGACTCTTGGTCTTCCTTTCCTGGGGAGGTCCTCATGGGAGACGGTTTGGTCGTAGTCTTGGATGGTTTTAGAGACTGAACCTGGGGATACATTCAAAGTTTTTTCAGTTTTCTGGACTGACTGACCTTCAGTTCTTAAAGTAATGATGGACTGCCGGTTCTCTCAGCTGATATGTTCTTGCCATAATATGGATTCTAACAGTTGTCCAATAGGGCTCTCAGCTGTGGACCAACCTGACTTCTGATGGTTCCAACCCCATTAAGAAGGAAGAATTTCCACAAATGAACCTTGACAAAGGAACACCTGTGAAGTGGAACATTTCAGGTTCTACCTCATGAAGCTCATCCACAGAATAACAAGAGTGTTCAAAGCAGGAATCAAAGAATCTAAAATCTAAAACATATTTCAAGTTATTTCACAATTTGTTTACTACATAATTTCATATATCTTGTTTCATAGTTCTGATGTCTTCAGTATCTACAATGTAGAAAGTAGTAAAAATAAAGAAAACATTGAATGAGATGTGTGTCTAAACTTTGGACTAGTAGTGTACACTCAACACAGCAGTGAATCCTGACTGAATTTTCTGGTTGTTTGGAGCCTCACAGCTTGGGGAACCATGGAGGTGGTTAGTGCTGAATGGAGCATGTTCTTCTTGTTTTTGCAGATACGTGGTTCTTCCTCGACCGGTTTGTTTTGAGTCTGGTCTGAACTACACGGTCCGCCTCAGTTTGCCGCTGTACTCGGCCCTCAGCGACGTCCAGTCTCCGTACACGCTCATCGACTCGGTGAGGAAACTCTCAAGCTTACGACTGATCAGAGCGAGGCGCTGAAGCAAAGTAAAAAAATCATTTGGTGTTTTCAGGAAGCTCAGCGTGGCAGACAGTAAAACTGGAGACAGACATTAGGAGGACTCTTCTGTGCATTTACTCATTTACTTCCTTACTTTGTGCCACTGCCACAAGTCAACATGCTAACAGCTACTGAGGTTCAGATGTCTGCAGAAACTCTACAGGCCTCCAGCTCAGAAACTTAGAGTTCAGTCAGCTGATTCCATGGTCTTCTCTTTCTCTCAGATCGTGCTGATGCCTCACTGTAAGAACCTGGACATCTTCACCACCTCAGAGGAAGGGGACTCCAGTGGAAACAGCGGCTGGGAAACTTTTCAGCGTTATCGATGTCTGGAGAACAGCCAGAGTGTTGTCAAGACGCAGATGACAGACATTTGCAGAAACTTCATCTTCAGCATCTCTGCCATGTTGCACCAGGGTGCTAAAGGTACACCAGTCCACCATAAAACTCACAACTCCACCTTATTAAAGTCACAAAGATTGTTCATCCCAGCAGGAATTTATTTTAAAGTCTAGTGACTGACATTTGTTCCCTTGTCTCTGACTTAGTCCTTACATGGAAGCACCAAGCAGCAGAATGTGGGGACAAACAGAAAAATAACTCCAGAAAAGATCATTTAATTCAAAGTACCAGTGATTCAGGAGCTTTTCACCATTTTCTCAAATTCATATGAAGAAAACTCCAGAGCATTTAATGGTGTAAAGCGACAGAAAAGTCAGAGAGGTTCAGCAAATAAGATGAAAATATTCCTGCTTAGCTTGTGAACTCTGACCTTTAACCTCAGTGAAATGAGGACAGAAAAGGAGGAATTCCCCTCAGGGTTTAATAAATCTGTTTCAGCCCTCCTCTGCTGCAGACAGGATTAGATGGACCTACCAAAGGTCTTCAGATCATGCACTAAAACCTCAAACTAGGAGCAATAAACAAGAGAAAAGAAACCTGAAAAATTAAGCGCAGACAACAGTACAGGAAAGCCGATCAGTCAGTTCATGAAGAGTATTTCAGGCCAAAGGCTGGAAATTAAAGCAGTCTCTAATCTTCTGCACAACCAGAAGACTACCAGGGAGATGTGAAGGTTTAGATTTACAGAGAATGAAAGGAGAGGTTTCCAGTGATCCAAACATCTCAGCAGATGTGCTGAACTTTGAATTGAACCATGACCATCTCATACTGAAGAACAGTCGTTGCCTTTCATCACTTTTTCTTCTCTCCTGAAATAAATCTGAGTTTCTGCCATAGTTCTTCATTCCAGCACTGGCCTGTGGGCCCTCACATCATCACCTTCTTCTATTCTTCTTTTCTCTGCAGTCTTTCAGTCAAACTCTCTGTTTGTTCATCTGATTAATGTCACTCATCATCATCTCCATCTCTGACCTCCAGCTTCATTTCTTCAACAAAACTGAACTGGTTTCTTCTTCCTCACATTCCTGAAGTGTCCTCAGACCTCATAAATCCGTCATCATAACTCTTTGAGCTGAGATCTCTGAGGACTTTGTAGTTTTTTTAGTTGACGTGACGCGTCTCCTGTCTTTGCCTCCATTTCCCAGAATGCCAGTGCGACCCTCAGGGCTCCCTCAGCACCGTGTGCGACCCCAGCGGTGGTCAGTGCCAGTGCCGCCCCAATGTGGTCGGCAGGAGCTGCGACAGATGTGCTCCGGCCACGTTCCAGTTCGGACCCAACGGCTGCCGAGGTCAGAAGCTCTGCAGGCTACAGTCAGATAGTTGAGATAGAAGACTGTAGGTTCAGTTAGTGTTGCAGACTGATCATTCAGAAAATGACCATAAATAAATGGACATGTCAGACATATAGTTGTGCTGCAGAGTTTGAACTGATAGAAACAAACAGAATGGAATGGAGCCACCACTGCCACTTTTCCGTCCTATATTTGCCCATGTTGTGTTTTCTTTTAGCATGTGCGTGCAACACCCAGGGTTCACACGACCAGTTCTGTGATCAGCTGACCGGTCAGTGCGTTTGCATTTCTGGGGCGTTCGGGCGGCAATGCGACCGCTGCCTGCCAGGACACTGGGGCTTCCCCTCCTGCAGACGCTGCTCCTGCAACGGACACGCCGACACCTGCGACCCCGACACCGGACACTGCATCGACTGCAGGGAGCACAGCACCGGACACAGCTGTGAGAGGTACATCAATCAATCAATCAATCGATCAATCGATCAATCGATCAATCGATCAATAACTTGATCAATAACTCAATCAATCAGTCAGTCAGTCTATCCATCATCCATCCGTCCATCCATCATCCATCCATCCATCCATCATCTATCCATCCATCATCCATCCATCCATCATCTATCCACCATCCATCATCATCCATCCATCCATTCATCCATCCATCCATCCATCATCCATCCATCCATTCATCCATCATCCATCCATCCATCCTAGACAATGTTTCCATAACAACAGAGGATCAGGTTTCCGTCTCTCCTCTGTTCAGGTGTGTGGACGGTTACTATGGCGACCCGGTGCTGGGGTCAGGTGACCACTGTCGTCCTTGTATGTGTCCTGATGGCCCTGACAGCCGGCGACAGTTTGCAGAAAGCTGTTACCGTGGAGATGAGTCGCAGCAGGCTGTCTGTATCTGCAGTGCTGGATACCGAGGTAGAAACTTTATTAACACACAAGTAAAAACTTTATTAACACAGTGTTCATAAACAAGATTTATTAACAAAAAGAAAAACTTTATTAACATGTCACAGGGCAACAAGCAAATGTTTTATTATCACAGAGAAAATGTTTATAAACCCTCAAGTTAAAAACTTTATTAATAATCACAGAAAAACTTTTATAAGCTTGTGGATGCAACATGATGTGTGAGTAAAATACAGTAGAAACAGAATAGAAACCGAATGGAAACAGAATAGAAACAGAACAGAAACAGACAGTAACAGTAGAAATACAGTAGAAGCAGAATAGAATCAGAGTGTTTGTGCCTCTGGCTCTGGTTCTCAGCAGGGTTTCCAGGGGATTCTGTGAGTTTTGAAGCTGACAGCTGCAGCCTGTGGAGACAAACAGGGTTTAATCTGAGTTCTGTAACTACCGGATCCAGACGCAGGAATGTGATGAGGCTTCAGGTCTGTTATTACTGACGGAAATCAGATGTTGAGCTGATATGAGCTGCTGACAGACGCATGAATCACCAACTTCCACGTTTGTTTCCACCTCAAACCCCAACAGGGATCAAGTTGAGGACGGGTTTAAAGATAAATGTTCAGGTATAAACTACAGGAACATTTAGCGAATAAAACTGGAGGGTTAGGAGGGTGTTTACAGACTTTCAACTGCAGCTTTTTACTGCCTGTGACCCTAAACGGGTCATAGGCAGTAAAAAATGAAAATTTAGTTTTGACTTCTCAAAGTCAGAGCAGCTAAAGTCTCAGCTGTAGTTCTGTTAGAAGAGTTTGGGGATGAAACTCAATGTGCCGTAAACATTCTGGTCCCTAACCCTAAAGAGTCATTTGAACCATCACTGATGAAATCTAAAATAACTTTCAGTCCCTCAAAGCATCCAGTGTTCCTTTTTACCAAGAGTCTCTCATTGTGAACAAAGCTGGAACCTGTGTGAGTTTATGGTTTTGGAGGGGGCATGTCCTCCACCAGGTGGGCAGACCACCTGATCCAGGAACCGCTCCTTCTGGTATGAGACGTAACCATCACCACCATGTCACAGTCTCATTCTTACCTCTCCAGGTGCTCGCTGTGACGAGTGCTCACCTGGTTACTATGGAAACCCCGGTGAGGAGGGGGGGCGGTGCCAGCCCTGTCAGTGCAACAACAACATCGATGTGCTGGACCCCATGTCCTGCGACGGCCGGACCGGAGAGTGTCTGCGCTGCCTGTACCACAGCGAGGGAGCTGCCTGCCAGAGCTGCAAGCTGGGTTACTACGGTGACGCCCTGCAGCAGGACTGCAGGAGTGAGTATACTGGGTTCACTGGGTTGCCGTGGTAACCACCTCAAGCCCTGACATCACTGGAGGAACAGTAGAGAACACAGCAGCTAACAGCATTTAAATAACGTATGACTAAAATAAATACACACGTGGACAAAATAGTTGGTCCCCCTTGGTTAATGAAAGAAAAGCCCACAATGTTCACAGAAATAATTTGAATCTGACAAAAGTAATAATAAATAAAAATTCTATGAAAATTAACCAATGAAAATCAGACATTGCTTTTGAACCGTGGTTCAACAGAATTATTTAAAAAATAAACTCATGAAACAGGCCTGGACAAAAATGATGGTACCCCTAGAAAAGACTGAAAATAATGTGACCATAGGGACATGTTCAATCAAGGTGTGTCCTCTAATTAGCATCACAGGTGTCTACAAACTTGTAATCAGTCAGTCGGCCTATTTATAGGGTTACAGTAGTCACTGTGCTGTTTGGTGACATGGTGTGAACCACACTAAACATGGACCAGAGGAAGCCAAGGAGAGAGTTGTCTCAGGAGATTAGAAAGAAAATTATAGACCAGCATGTTAAAGGTAAAGGCTAGAAGACCATCTCCAAGCAGCTTGATGTTCCTGTGACTACAGTTGTACATATTATTCAGAAATTTAAGATCCATGGGACTGTAGCCAACCTCCCTGGATGTGGCTGCAGGAGGAAAACTGATGACAAATGGAAGAGACCGATAATAGGAATGGTAAGAAAAGAGCCCAGAACAACCTCTAAAGACATTAAAGGTGAACTCCCAGGTCAAGGTACATCAGTGTCAGATCACACCATCCATCATTGTTTGATCCAAAGTGGACTTCATGGGAGACGACCAAGGAGGACACCATTGTTGAAAACAAATCATAAAAAAGCCAGACTGGAATTTGCCAAACTGCATGTTGACAAGCCACAAAGTTTCTGGGAGAATGTCCTATGGACAGATGAGACAAAACTGGAACTTTCAGGCACATCAGCTCTATGTTCACAGATGCAGAAATGAAGCATATGAAGAAAAGAACACTGTCCCTACTGTGGAACATGGAGGAGGTTCTGTTATGTTCTGGGGCTGCTTTGCTGCATCTGGTACAGGGTGTCTGGAATCTGTGCAGGTACAATGAAATCTCATGACTATCAAGGTATTCTAGACAGAAATGTGCTGCCCAGTGTCAGAAAGCTTGGTCTCAGTCGCAGGTCATGGGTCTTGCAACAGGATAATGATCCAAAACACACAACTAGAAACAGCCAAGAATGGCTAAGAGGAAAACATTGGACTATTCTGAAGTGGCCTCTATGAGCCCTGATCTAAATCCTATTGAACATCTGTGGAAGGAGCTGAAACATGGTGTCTGGAGAAGGAACCTTCAAACCTGAGACAACTGGAGCAGTCTGCTGATGAGGAGTGGACCAGAATACCTGCTGAGAGGTGCAGAAGTCTCACTGACAGTTACACAAATGGTTGGATTGCAGTGATTGCCTCAAAAGGTTGTGCAACAAAATATTAAGTTAAGGGTACCATCATTTTTGTCCAGGCCTGTTTCATGAGTTTATTTTTTAAAAGAATTCTGTTGAACCACGGTTAAAAAGCAATGTCTGATTTTCATTGGTTAATTTTCATAGAATTTTTATTTATTATTACTTTGGTCAGATTCAAATTATTTCTGTGACCATTGTGGGTTTTTCTTTCATTAACCGAGGGGGACCAACAATTTTGTCTACATGTGTATCTGGACTGAAACCTGTTGATGATGCGGTAAAAGAAATCTGGGTCAAAATGTTTGATTTGATTCAACAACAGACATGTTTTTACAAAATCTTGGAATTTAAAAACCAGTCTTCCTGAAATCTGATCCACTGACAAACTTTAAATTTTAATAAAACTCTGAAGATGTCCTGGCTGGAGAGAAGCTCTGGAGAAGCTCCTAATAAACCCTGATGAAGTCTAGTTTTCATTCGGATTAATAATTCAATTGAATTCAATTTTATTTATATAGCACCAATTACAGTCAAATTGTCACGAGACGCTTTACAGAACCCATATGCCTGAACCCCAGAGCAGCCCTAAGGAGACAGTGGCAGGAAAACACCCTTTTAACAGGGAAAAAAACCTCAAGCAGAACCCGGCTCTAATGTGGGGGAACCATCTGCTGCTGGCCGGGTGGGTTTAGAGGGACAGAAGAGGTAGAGATAGAGGGATGGAGGTAGAGATAGAGAGGTGGGGGGGGACACAAGGACCATAAAACAGACAGTATAATACATGCATGATAAGACAGATGATACATGCAAAGTACAACTAACATGGAAACTGATTATAGTTTACTGCTATGGTGTATGGCTCTGGCATTAAATATACTACATATATAGCTGGTGGTAAATTCAAAAATATGTAGATGAGCAAATCAAGTAAAGTGAGGGTGATGCAGAGTAGATTGATGGAAATGGGCAGCTGGAAGCAGTGGGCTGGAGAAAGGTCAGCAGCAGCAGCATCCCACAGATGGAGATGAGGCCAGTTGGTGGGAGAACCACCACAGATCTGAAGCATCCAGCTCTGGGATCAGGGACACAGAGAAAGGACACAGGGAGAAACAGAGTGAGTGTAATGCAATAATGGTATATATACTGTATATTAAATATAATGGTAGATAGAGAAGGGCTCAGTGCATCTAGAGAGGTCCTCCAGCAGCCTAGGCCTGTAGCAGCAGAACTAGGGGCAGAACTAAGGGACGTCCAAGAGGAAGACTCCAGCTGACCCCCTCAGGGTCCCCCAGTCAGTCCTAACTATAAGATTTGTCAAAAAGGAAGGTTTTAAGCCTGGTCTTAAAATTAGAGAGGGTGTCCGCCTCCAGAACCCAAACTGGGAGCTGGTTCCACAGGAGAGGAGCTGATAACTGAAGGCTCTGCCTCACATTCTACTTTTAGAGAGAAGTTACAGGTCACTTCTCCAAGTAAGCCTGCAGTCTGAGAGCGAAGAGTTCTGCTAGGATAATATGGTACTATCAGGTCTTTAAGATATGATGGAGATTGGTTGTTAAAAGCTTTATATGTCAGAAGAAGGATTTTGAATTCTATTCTAGATTTAACAGGAAGCCAATGAAGAGAAACCAGTATAGGAGAAATATGATCTCTCTTGCTAACTATCGTCAGTACTCTGGTTGCAGCATTTTGGATCAGCTGTAGATGTTTCAGAGAGCTTTTGGGACAACCTGATAATAAGGAATTACAGTAGTCAAGCCTAGAAGTAACAAATGCATGGACTAGTTTTTCTGCATCACTCTGAGACAGGATGTTCCTGAAAATAAAGTATCTAAAATTTATCTATCTATCTATCTATCTATCTATCTATCTATCTATCTATCTATCTATCTATCTATCTATCTATCTATCTATCTATCTATCTATCTATCTATCTATCTATCTATCTATCTATCTATCTATCTATCTATCTATCTATCTATCTATATACCTTTCTATCTATCTGTCTATTAATAAAGTATCTATCTATCCATCAGAGTGTGTTTGTAACCAGCTGGGCAGTGATCCGTCCAGCTGTCCGACTGCTGCTGACTGTAACTGCGACCGGAGCAGCGGTCAGTGTCGCTGCCTGCCCAACGTGATTGGTCAGCACTGCGACCGCTGCGCCCCCGACACCTGGAACATGGCGAGCGGCCGTGGCTGTCAGAGCTGCAGCTGTGACCCCAAGCACTCGTACGGGACGTCCTGTAACGAGGTGAGATGATCGCATCTCTAAAGTCTTGTCCTGTTTTCTGCTGAGTGACAAGAAAAGCTGTAAATAATCTGCTGAACTTCCGGATCTAAAGTTTGTTTGGTCCACAGATCAGCGGTCAGTGTTCCTGCCAGCCCGGCTTCGGGGGAAGGACATGCAGCGAGTGTAGAGAGCTGTTCTGGGGAGACCCTGAAGTCAAATGTCATGGTAGGTTCAGCCCTTAGCATGATGAGAACTCGACCTTTCAATATAAAATGACATCAGTCAGATGTCGGTGTAAAACGTTTTCCTGGAACATCAAGTTCCACATATAGTCACTCATCAGTCCGGATCTGAGTCCAGCTCTTAGACCAGGTTCCAGACCTGAGTCCAGACTCCGGATCTGAGTCCAGAATCAAGATCCAGACTTTCCAGAGTCAAGTTTTTCTGCATCGTGGGAACATTTCAGCTCCCAGTTTCCTCTGCTGCGATCCGTTGTGACTGATTAAATCCAGATGTTCCCAGGGGCCTGGCTGTCCCGTCGCCATGGAGACGAGACCAGAGATCTGTCTAACCCTTCAAACATCCCTGAAATCCACAAGGGGGCTTTGTTAGTGTGAAGCAGCTGAAGGTCACAGCATGGTTCAGCCGGACAAAATTAATTCTAAACCGGTGGAAGTCTGAAAGAAGAGGAGGAAGTGAAGGAAAAATGAAAATAAAATAAACATTATTGTCCCCAAAGGGAAATTTCTCTGGAAAGTTTGAAAATTTGACACTTCTGAACAACTATAGACAGCAGAATAATAGAATAAAAGCTGAGTTCTCGGCACAGATGCTGATGTCTGAAAACATTTCTGTCTAAAACATTCACTCCTCATTAAAACCTTTGAACATATTCAGACACATCTGGAGAAAAACACAATAATTCTGTCAGTAGAACAGAAAGGAGGAATCAGAGATCAACCCTGTAGATCAGAGATCAACCCTGTAGACCAGAGATCAGCCCTGTAGACCAGAGATCAACCCTGTAGATCAGAGATCAACCCTGTAGACCAGAGATCAGCCCTGTAGACCAGAGATCAACCCTGTAGATCAGAGATCAACCCTGTAGACCAGAGATCAGCCCTGTAGACCAGAGATCAGCCCTGTAGACCAGAGATCAACCCTGTAGATCAGAGATCAACCCTGTAGACCAGAGATCAACCCTGTAGATCAGAGATCAGCCCTGTAGACCAGAGATCAGCCCTGTAGATCAGAGATCAGCCCTGTAGATCAGAGATCAACCCTGTAGACCAGAGATCAGCCCTGTAGATCAGAGATCAGCCCTGTAGACCATAGATCAACCCTGTAGATCAGAGATCAGCCCTGTAGATCAGAGATCAACCCTGTAGACCAGAGATCAGCCCTGTAGATCAGAGATCAGCCCTGTAGATCAGAGATCAACCCTGTAGACCAGAGATCAGCCCTGTAGATCAGAGATCAGCCCTGTAGATCAGAGATCAACCCTGTAGACCAGAGATCAACCCTGTAGATCAGAGATCAGCCCTGTAGACCAGAGATCAACCCTGTAGATCAGAGATCAGCCCTGTAGATCAGAGATCAACCCTGTAGACCAGAGATCAGCCCTGTAGATCAGAGATCAGCCCTGTAGATCAGAGATCAACCCTGTAGACCAGAGATCAGCCCTGTAGACCAGAGATCAACCCTGTAGATCAGAGATCAACCATGTAGATCAGAGATCAGCCCTGTAGATCAGAGATCAGCCCTGTAGATCAGAGATCAGCCCTGTAGATCAGAGATCAGCCCTGTAGACCAGAGATCAACCATGTAGATCAGAGATCAGCCCTGTAGATCAGAGATCAGCCCTGTAGATCAGAGATCAGCCCTGTAGACCAGAGATCAACCATGTAGATCAGAGATCAGCCCTGTAGACCAGAGATCAACCCTGTAGATCAGAGATCAACCCTGTAGAGCAGAGATCAGCCCTGTAGACCAGAGATCAACCATGTAGATCAGAGATCAGCCCTGTAGATCAGAGATCAGCCCTGTAGATCAGAGATCAGCCCTGTAGACCAGAGATCAACCATGTAGATCAGAGATCAGCCCTGTAGACCAGAGATCAACCCTGTAGATCAGAGATCAACCCTGTAGAGCAGAGATCAACCCTGTAGATCAGAATTTCAGACACATCAGGTGTTTGGACTGAGCTGCTGTTTGTAGTGAAAGATAACTAAAGAATAAAAGGTGGTTTAAAACTGTAGAGGACGTTCAGAACTGACAGGACGACAACGTGATGCAGAGTTCTCACTTCTCCAACATCAGCAGCAGAAGGAAAGACAGACAGAAGGACAGAGGGACATAAAGACAGAAGGACATAAAGACAGACGCATAGAAAGACATAAAAACATAAAGACATACAGACATTAAGACAGAAGGACATAAGGACAAAGTGTTCAGAGTGTAACAGAAATGTGTTTCCTGTCTCTGAAAGAATCTTTCGTTGTTAACGCAAACCAGACGCTGAAGTTTCAGTTTGTCTCAGAGACTTCCTGTTTATGTGTGTTCTTATGTGTGTGTATTCCATGTGTGTGTGTTTATGCATGTGTGTGTTTATGCATGTGTGTTTATGTGTGTGTGTTCTTATGTGTGTTTGTTCCATGTCTGTGTGTTCTTATGTGTGTGTATTCCATGTGTGTGTGTGTGTGTTTGTGTGTGTGTGTGTGTGTGTGTGTGTGTGTGTGTGTGTTCTTTTGTGTGTGTGTTCTTATGTGTGTGTTTATGCATGTGTGTGTGTGTGTGTGAAGCTTGTAATTAAACTCAGACACACAGCAGGATTGTGGAACCTCCAGATATCCATTCTGAATAATGGATCAGAGTTCAGGCAATGTTCTCTGGAGGTGTAGATGGTTCATGATGGTTCATGATAGTTCAATGGAGGAGAAATGAGCTCTTAGTTCTGATGCAGAGTCTGATATCTGACCTGAGGTCTGGCTGAAGGTCAGGTCTGTGTATTTGTTCATCCCTTGTTCATTTTGGTTAGAAGTTTGTCCAGCAGAGTGTTGATCAGACAGGCGGTCCTACTCATATAAGATGCTGAAACATTCTGCTGCATTTACCCTGACGATAATCCCTAACCCTACTAACCCTGCTAACCCTAACCCTAACCCTACTTTCATAGATGCTGAAACATTGTGTGCTGCTACATTAACCCTACACACATAAGTCCTGAATCCTAATCCAGACTGAACATCTCAGCAGGTTCAGTGGTAGAAGGTCCTGATCACTGGCATCTGCCTGTAAATTTCCCCACTGCAGAATCAGTAAAGCTCTAATCTATTAATCAGAATGAACCATGTCCTGCCTCCTCAGCCTGCGACTGCGACCCTCGTGGGATCTCAGAGCAGCAGTGCAACAAAGTTGGCGGCCAGTGTGTCTGTGTGGACGGCGTATCCGGACCTCGCTGCGATGTCTGCGCACGTGGATTCGCAGGAACCTTCCCCGACTGCCGCCGCTGCCACCAGTGCTTCGCCGAGTGGGATGATGTCGTCGGTCAACTGACCAATCAGACGCACCGACTGGTTAACAAGGTCAATGCTGTCAAAGCCAGCGGAGTCAGCGGACCTTACAAGAAGTCCATGGACAGCATGGAGAGGAGCATCGCTGACATCCAGGTCATCCTGGACCAGAACCCAGCTGCACAACCGCTGACTGAGATCCAGCACCTGCTGCAACAAGCCAGGTGAGACACTAAGATCATCCCAACCTGAGATCATCTTAATCTGAGATTATCTTTAATCCAAGAATATCTTTAATCTGATATCGTATTTGGTATGAGATCATGTTAATATGAGACCATTTTTAATCTATAATCATATTCAATCTGGTTTTATCTTTAGTCTAAGATTGCATTTAGCCAGAGGTCACGTTTAATCTGAGATGATTTTTAATGAGGTCATGTTTAATCTGAGATGATATTTTATATTTAATCTGAGATGATTTTTAATCTGAGACTAGACGAAGCAGTGACCTCTGACCACTGTTTGTCTGTCAGTGACCTGATGGGGGCCCTGAGCCACACATTGAACCACACTGAGCGGATGGTGGTGCAGCTGAAGGAGCAGGACGCTGCTGCAGAAACTAAACTGGACTCTGTGACGTCAGATGCTCAGAAGCTAGAGAGAACAGTTCAGGAGCTGCTGGATCAGGTGGAGTTCATCAAGAACTCTGACATCAGAGGTGACTTGATGACATCATATTTGGGGGGGTTCATGTCATAATGTCAGATGTGTTGAAGATCATATTTATTACCTGTTTCATAAAAAATAATAATGGAAGCGGACTCAGCTGCTTATCTGCAGTCTGTGGTGCTGCATTGCCCCCTGCAGGTGGTCCTACAAACTGACGGCATTAATTTATTGATCGCCTCAGTATTGATGGTTTATTTCGATCGACCTGGTAGATGACCATTTCAGACCACCAGACTTTCAATCATGTTCCTGTCTGTTGCCAGGGGCGACGGACAGCATAACTAAGTACTTCCTGCAGTCTCAGGTGGCTGAAGCTCGAGCCAACGCCTCAACCATCGACAGCGGCAGCCCGGTGGAAACCTCTGCTGCTCTACGGCAGCTCACACAGGACAAACTGAACCAGACCAGAGAGGAGTTCCTGAGGAGACACACTGAGCATGCTCAGAAACTGGATGACCTGGCAGGAGACCTTCAAACTCTGGACCTATCAGAGATCAGCCAGAAGGTGGGATCCTGATCATGTTTGCCAGGTTCTAATATATACATATATATATATATATATATATATATATATATATATATATATATATATATATATATATATACACACACATATATATTAGGGCTGGGACTTGCGTTAATTTCGATTAATTAATTACAGTGAAAATAACACGTTAAGAATAACACAATTAATTGCACCCTCCTCAGTTCCCTCTTTTCTGGCACACCGGTAACTCTGATGAACACTCCAGCCCAGTAGGTGGCGGTAATGAACCTAAAGTCTGTTTGTAGCCATGAAGAAGAAGCACAGGAAGTACTGAGTGAAGTCAGGCACTGGTGAACAGTGAAGGAAGACTAGATTGAGCTTGTTGGACAGAAAGTTTCCTTTTAAAAATCTTCCTGATGGCAGCTTGGATAAAAGCCTGGTTGTGTACAAATTGTACAACAAAGAGTTTTCTGATCACTGCAACACTTCAAGCCGACGGTATCACCTCAATGTAAAACATGTTGCTGTTAGCACCAGAGCTAATGTTAGCTACGAGTCATGCTAACGGCTAATGGTGTAGCCATCCCATAATAGATCACTTTTCTAGACAGTGCTTGAGTTTACAGAAAGTCTTAAAATGTTGAATAAAATCGCTATAATTGCACTTAGATTTGCAGTAATCTGTGAATGTAGCAGACAGATGAAAAATGCAGATAAATAGAAATGAAACATTTTTGTGGTTTAAGTTTTTACTCTGTTGAGGCTCTGCCTCCTTGGAGGAGGAATAACCTAAACAACAAAAATATCTCTTTTAATAACTTCATTATAAACTTTTTGTTTATAAAAGATTACATAAATAAAAATTGATATTCCCATAAAAAGAACCATCAAAATTACACCATTTATCAGACCAGAAAAGATGAAAACAGAATGAATCTCTGGATTTTCTACTTTCTGAAGCTCCTTGAACTACTTATGCTGATTTTATGTGCCTTACAGTGGAAAAAACAACTAAATTCAGGCTTTAAGTCATCAAAATCACTTTTTTCTATATGTCCCATTTTCCTTTTTTTTCAAAATAAATTTTAAATTATAAACATATATATGTTTATTCATTGATTCAGCTGTCAACCACAATTTTATTTGAATTGAAAAACTTCACTTATTGTGTCAAATATTGCTATTTGACAAAACTGCAATTAAAAATGCGATTAATTACAAAGCCTGTAATTAGTTAGATTAATTTTTTAAATTGCGTCCCACCACTAACATACATATATATATATATACATATATATATATATATATATATATATATATATATATATATATATATATATATATATATGTGTGTATATATATATATATATATATATATATATATATATATATATATATATATATATATATATATATATATATATATATATATATATATATGTATATATATATATATATATATATTCCTTCTGGAACCTGCACCTCTGAAAGTGGCTGCAACGTCTGGTGTCTCTTAACTGTTTTAAATTTTTGCTGTATTTTTTCATATTTTTCTCGTGTTTTGTCGGCTGCTGATGGAGGTTTCTGCTGGGAGAAGAGTTTATTCAAGAGAGGAGCTTTTGTCATTGAGACAGAACAAATCTGGACAGCAACATCTAATTCCAGTGGACATCTTGAGGTGTTTTCATGGTGTCTGGCTTTATTTGTTAACCAGAGATGGTGTAACTCCTCACATATAACTGTTAAGGAGAAATTGTCCCAGCCAAGGCAACTGATTTGGTTCCGTGTGATGTTTTGCATGATAGTGTTGCTAGGATACAGACTCAACATCCTGAGGCACTTGTAATAATATCAGGAGATTTCAATCATGTCAGCCTCTCACCTGACTGGATTTACACAGTTTGTTAACTGCCCTACCAGAGAAAACAAAACCCTAGACCTGTTGTATGCCAATGTAAAAGAAACTTACAGAGCTACTGCCTCACCACCACTGGGCAGGTCAGAACATAACTTGGTTTATCTGCAGACCTGTTACAAACCTTGTGTGCTGAGACAGCCTGCAACTAAAGTCAAAATCAGAAGATGGACTCCTCAAGCTAGTGAAGCTCTAAAGGACTGCTTTGAATCAACAGACTGGAATGTGCTGCTGGAAACAGATGAGGACAGGATGAACATTGACAGACAGGTTGATTTTTTTTACTGAGTACATCAACTTCTGTAGAGACACGGTCATACCTGCAAAGACTGTTCACTGTTTCCCCAATAACAAACCCTGGATCACAAGCGACATAAAGGCAGTCCTGAACCAGAAAAAACAAGCTTTTAGAGACGGTGACAAAGAACGACTCAAAGAAGTAGAACATGAGTTGAAGAGGAGACTGAAAATGGCAAAGCTAGAATACAAAAAGATGATAGAGAGGAATTTTCAACACAGCAACATCCGTGATGTGTGGAGAGGAATCAGTACCATCTCTGTACATAACAATAAAAAGAAAAGGGAGCCAGTAGTGGGTGATGTGGAAAGAGCTGATGAACTCAACCTGTTCTTCAACAGATTTGACACTGTGGACACACCTACTTCCACTGCTGCTCCTCCTTCTTCTCCTCAGCATATGGAAATCCCCACTACAGCTCCTCCTTCTCCTCCTCCGTCTCCACAGCTGCAGCCACTTCCCTTCTAGCACCTGTGACCTTCTCTGTCACAGAGACAGGGCTGATGTTGGAGCTGGGAGACTTTGCTCTGGGAAGGCAGCTGGTCCAGATGTTGTGTGTCCAAGGCTGCTTAAAGACTGTGCTGCACAACTGTGTCAACGTCTCCACAGGATCTTCAACCTGAGTCTACAGCTGCTCTATGGAAAACATCCTGTATTGTACCGGTACCAAAAATCAAATGTCCGGCTGAACTAAATGACTACAGACTTATTGCCCTTACCTCACACATCATGAAAACTCTGGAGCGGCTGATTCTACGCCTAATGAGGCTTGAGGTCAAAGACAAACTCGATTCCCTGCAGTTTGCATACAAAGAACACATTGAAGTGGATGATGCCATCCTCTTCATGCTTCACCGTGCCCTGTCTCATCTGGAGGAACCTGGAGTTTATGTGAGAATCATGTTCTTTGTTTTTTAAAATGCTTTCAATTCCATCCAACCCACCATACTCAAAGACAAGCTCACAGAGATGGGAGTGGATCCTGCCTTTGTTTATTTGATCATAGATTATCTGACAGGAAGGCCACAGTTTGTCAGGCTGGGGAACTGTGTTTCTGGGACATTAATGAGCAGTACTGGGGCTCCACAAGGAACAGTTCTGGATCCATTCCTGTTCACACTGTATACATCAGACTTCAAATACAGCACTGAGTCCTGTCACATTCAGAAATACTCTGATGACACCGCTATCGTGGCATGTATCAGAAATGGACATGAAGCTGAATACAGGATCTGATAAATGCCTTCAGTGACTGGAGTCACAAAAACTGCCTGCTACTCAGCGCCTTAAAGACAAAGGAAATGATCATCGATTTCTGCAGATCCAAACCCCCTTTTCATCCAGTGAACACTTGTGGCGTGGATATGGAGGTGGTGACATCGTATAAATATTTAGGTGTCCACCTTGATAATAGACTGTTCTGAAAACGTAGACTTCATCTACAAAAAGGACCAGAGCTGACTTTTTAGCCTCAGAAGACTTGGATCATTAGACATCCGCAGTAAGATGCTGCAGATGTTTTATCAGTCTGTGGTAGCAAGTGTTCTGTTTTATGCTGCAGTCTGCTGGGGAGGCAGTATAAAAAACAAGGATGCAAGGTGTCTGAGCAAACTGATTATTAAGCTGGCTCTATGGTTGGAATCAGATTGAACTCACTGGAGGATGAGGTGGACAGACATGCACTTAGAAAGATGGAGGCCATTCTGACAAACATGGATCATCCACTTCATATCTGCCTCAATGAACAACAAAACATCAGTGGACGACTCCTATCCCTGCAGGACTGAAAGATTCAGAAAATCTTTCTTACCATCAGCAATCAGACTATTTAATTCAAAAGTAAACAAAGGAGACCAGACAATTGAATTTCCCTTCGGGGATTAATAAAGTCATTGTATTGTATTGTATATATTGTTCCTAGAATCTCTAAAAGTACAATGGGAGGCAGAGCCTTCAGTTATCAGCTCCTCTCCTGTGGAACCAGCTCCCAGTTTGGGTTCTGGAGGTGGACACCCTCTCTATTTTTAAGACCAGGCTTAAAACCTTCCTTTTTGACAACTCTTATAGTTAGGACTGACTGGGGGACCCTGAGGGGGTCAGCTGGAGTCTTCCTCTTGGACGTCCCTTAGTTCTGCCCCTAGTTCTGCTGCTATAGGCCTAGGCTGCTGGAGGACCTCTCTGGATGCACTGAGCCCTTCTCTATCTACCATTATATTTAATATATATATATATATATATATATACCATTATTGCATTACACTCACTCTGTTTCTTTCTGTGTTCTTTCTCCGAGTGTCCCTGATCCCAGAACTGGATGCTTCAGATGTGTGGTTGTTCTCCCACCTCCAGCTGCCCATTTCCATCAATCTACTCTGCATCACCCTCACTATACTTGATTTGCTCATCTACATATTTTTGCATTTACCACCATCTATATATGTAGTATATTTAATGTCAGAGCCATACACCATAGCAGTAAACTATAATCAGTTTCCATGTTAGTTGTACTTTGCATTACCCCCCCCACCCCCACCCCCCCACCCCTCTACCTCCATCCCTCTATCTCTACCTCTCTACCTCTTCTGTCCCTCTCAACCCACCCGGCCAGCAGCAGATGGATCCCCCACATTAGAGCCGGGTTCTGCTCGAGGTTTTTTTCCCTGTTAAAGGGTGTTTTCCTTCCACTGTCTCCTTAGGGCTGCTCTGGGGGTTCAGGCATATGGGTTCTGTAAAGCATCTTGTGACAATTTGACTGTAATTGGCACTATATAAATAAAATTGAATTGAATTGAATATATAAACACAAGTTAGCTATTTACATAGGAGTAGTTATTTATATAGAACTAATTTATATATATATATATATATATATATATATATATATATATATATATATATATATATATATATATATATATATATATATATATATATATATAAAAGACTAGTTTATAACACTAGTTTATAACACTAGTCATGTCAGTGATTCTTCCTGAGCAGCACTTGAGCAGCACACAGTTGATGATGTAAAGATGGAACTGTGTTTGAATAGAACCAGACTGAGGGATGACTCCATTCTGGTTCCTCTCTGTATCAGTGTTAGCTGCTTTCATCAGTTTTATCTATTCTAACCCTAACCCATACGTTGGTGTTTGTCTTGTTACTATAGTAATTCTTCACCTGACTCTGTAAAGTGCACCTGAGATGGTGTTAGGATTTGATGCTGCATGAATAACATGTACTGAAGTGGATTCTACTCCTTCAGATGATGAGATGTATTCTAATCTGTGTTTTGTGTCCTGGTTCTGGTAGACCTGCGGCAGCCCTTCGTCAGGTCAGGACCTATGCCTGTCCTGTGGAGGTCTGGGCTGCGTGGAAGCTGATGGTCGCATTAAGTGCAGCAGAGACGGATGTAACGGTGTGGTGACAACGGCCAACGCTGTCTGGAAGAAGGCCCAAACGTCTGAGCAAGAAATCATCAGCGCCATGGAGGAAGTGGAGAAGCTCTCTAAGATGGTGACTAGTTAACCCTAACCCTGACTAGTTGTGCTCTCTGGTTTTGGTTCAGGGCTGAAGGGGAGATTTTCTCCTGTGTTTTCTTGTCAGGTGTTGGAGGCAAAGCTGCAGGCTGATGAGGCGAAGCTGAGCGCTCAGGATGTCTTGATGAAGACCAACAAAACCAAACAAAAAGTGGACCAGAGCAACGAGGAGCTGCGAAGCCTCATCAGACAGATCAGAGACTTCCTCACACGTACGTCTGACTGATGTTCAGAAAACGTCCTCCGATGTGATCACGCTAGCAGCACCACCCACACACAGCGCCCCACAGTGGTTCAGCCTGTATTCCACATCTCTGTAGGACATGTATGGACAGTTAGTCAGAGGGTCCAGGAGAACATGCTGGCAACAAAATGCAAAACCTGACAGGATGAAGTAGTACTTTATATATTACATAGTACACACAGTACTAGCAGTATGGATCTTGTAATGCAGCTTTAGTCTGTCCCAGTGCAGTTTATCGACTGCAGTTTACTAAAAATACCACAAAGTCTGCAGCAGCATGCTTTTCTGACCCACAATCCTTTGCAGCATAAGATGAATTGAATTTCCCTCAGAATAATGAAGTATCTATCTATAGTCTATCTATCTATCTATCTATCTATCTATCTATCTATCTATCTATCTGTCTGTCTGTCTGTCTGTATCTGTCTGTCTATCTATCTATCTATCTATCTATCTATCTATCTATCTATCTATCTATCTATTTGTCTGTCTGTCTGTATCTGTCTGTCTATCTATCTATCTATCTATCTATCTATCTATCTATCTATCTATCTATCTATCTATCTATCTATCTATCTACCTATCTATCTATCTATCTATCTATCTATCTATCTATCTATCTATTTGTCTGTCTGTCTGTATCTGTCTGTCTATCTATCTATCTATCTATCTATCTATCTATCTATCTATCTATCTATCTGGTAGAACCTTCACGCTGTTTGTGGTGTTCCAGAGGATGCTGCAGACCTGGAGAGCATTGAGCTGGTGGCTACTGAGGTTCTGGCCATGCAGATGCCAACCACACCAGGTCTGCTGCAGAACCTTACCGATGAGATCCGGCAGAGGGTGGGAGAACTGGGACATGTAGAAACCATCTTGCAGCAAAGTGCTGATGACATTCGGAGAGCAGAGAACTTGCTGGACCAGGCCCGCCAAGCTAGGTGAGCACTGCTTTACCTGGACACATTCCATGACATCTGCTGGAGATGCTTCAGCAGAACTGATGGAACTCCAACAGGTTCCAGGATGTAGCTCTATTTCAACAAGGATCCTTCAGTGACCCTCATGAAGTCAGAACTGCCAATCAGATTGCTTTATTGATATGTGGTCCTAGAAAGTCTCTAAACCCTAACCCTGTCCGGCAGTCTGTAATAAGATGGTAAAATGTCTCTTCTGGTTCCTCAGTGAGGAGGCGGCTGACGTGAAGGACTCTGCAGAGAGAGTAAAGCAAGCTCTGAAAGAAGCTCAGAGAGCTCAGTCGGCCGCCAGCAGCGCCATCCAGCAGGCCTCTGCTGACATCCAGAACGCCAACGTCCTGCTGTCCTCAGTCAGTACCGTCTCCCACAGACATCCTGGACGTCACCTGGTGCTACCTTGACAGACGTCCTGTTGAAAACACCAAGGTAACATATAGGCTAACCCTATCTGTGCTGTGTTCAGGTGGAGTCGGAGACGGCAGACGCAGAACTCATGCTGAATAATGCAACCAAGAGGCTGCAGAGGCTCGAGCAGGACGTGACACTGCTGAGAGGCAAAGCTCTGAACATCAATCTGAGCACTGAACAGACCAATCAGGATGCAGCGAGCATCGGAAAAATTGCAGAGGAGGTCAAGAAGGTGAGCTCACCTGTCAGGTCATCACACTCAGCAGGTGATTCAAACATTTGTAGTTTCTTAGTCTAGTCTGTTTCTGTGTGTATTTAGGCCCTGGACTCGGAGTTGAAGGAGAAGTACGCCACAGTGGAGCAGCTGATTGGTCAGAAGGCAGGGGGCGTGGCCGACGCTAAAAAGAGGGCGGAGTCACTGCAGCAGGAAGCCAAAGAGCTGCTGCTGCAGGCTAGCGGCAAGCTGCAGCTACTGAAAGGTGACATCACACTGACATCACACCTCTTACCTCCTCCGTCAGATTGTTAGTAAAACACCACGTTAGCAGAAAACGCCACTTTAGCATGTTAGCAGAAACACCTCATTAGCAGAAACACCACGTTAGCAGAAAACACCATGTTACCAGAAACACCTCGTTAGCAAAGACGTCACGTTAGCAGAAACACCACGTTAGCAGAAACACCACATTAGCAGAAAATGTCATGTTAGCACATTAGCAGAAAATGCCACGTTAGCAGAAAATGCCACATTAGCACGTTAGCAGAAACACCTCGTTAGCAGAGATGCCACATTAGCAGAAACACCATGTTAGCAGAAAAACCACGTTAGCAGAAAATGTCACATTAGCACATTAGCAGAAAATGCCACGTTAGCAGAAACACCTCGTTAGCAGAAAATGTCACCTTAGCACACTAGCAGAAACACCTCGTTAGCAGAGACTCTACGTTAGCAGAAACACCACGTTAGCAGAAACATGTTAGCAGAAACACCACGGTAGCAGAAATACCACATTAGCAGAAACACCACGTTAGCAGAAAATGTCACATTAGGACACTAGCAGAAAACGCCACGTTAGCACTTTAGCAGAAACACCTTGTTAACAGAAACACTACGTTAGCAGAAACACCACAACAGCAGAGAAAACATGTTAGCAGAAAACACCACGTTAGCAGAAAATGCCACGTTAGCAGAAAATGCCACGTTAGTATGTTAGCAGAAACCCGTTAGTAGAGAAGCCACATTAGCAGAAAACACCATGTTAGCAGAAAATGCCACATTAGCAGAAAACACCATGTTAGCAGAAAATGCCACATTAGTACGTTAGCAGAAACACCACATCAGCAGAAACACCATGTTGGCACGTTAACAGAAACATCTTGTTAGCAGAGACGTCATGTTAGCAGAAACACCATGTTAACAGAAACACCACGTTAACAGAAACACCACGTTAGTATGTTAGCAGAAACACCACATTAGCAGAAAATGCCATGTTAGCAGAAAATGCCACGTTAGCAGAAAATGCCACGTTAGTACGTTAGCAGAAACACGTTAGTAGAAATGCCACGTTAGCAGAAAACACCATGTTAGCAGAAAATGCCACGTTAGCAGAAAATGCCACGTTAGTACGTTAGCAGAAACACCACATCAGAAGAAACACCATGTTGGCACGTTAACAGAAACATCTCATTAGCAGAGACGTCATGTTAGCAGAAACACCACGTTAACAGAAACACCATGTTAACAGAAACACCACGTTAGTATGTTAGCAGAAACACCACATTAGCAGAAAATGCCATGTTAGCAGAAAATGCCACGTTAGCAGAAAATGCCACGTTAGTGCGTTAGCAGAAACACGTTAGTAGAAATGCCACGTTAGCAGAAAACACCATGTTAGCAGAAAATGCCACGTTAGCAGAAAACACCATGTTAGCAGAAAATGCCACGTTAGTACGTTAGCAGAAACACCACATCAGAAGAAACACCATGTTGGCACGTTAACAGAAACATCTCATTAGCAGAGACGTCATGTTAGCAGAAACACCACGTTAACAGAAACACGTTAGCAGAAACACCATGTTATCACGTTAGCAGAAACACCACGTCAGCAGAAACACCACGTTAGCACGTTAACAGAAACACCATCTTAACAGAAACACCACGTTAACAGAAAATACTGTGCCTGATTACCATAGCAGCTGTGGGTGGGTGGGATGTTACCTGGTTACCATAGCAGCTGTGGGTGGGTGGGGTGTTACCTGGTTACCATGGCAGCTGTGGGTGGGTGGAATGTTACCTGGTTACCATGGCAGCTGTGGGTGGGGTGGGATGTTACCTGGTTACCATGGCAGCTGTGGGTGGGGTGGGATGTTACCTGGTTACCATGGCAGCTGTGGGTGGGGTGGGATGTCACCTGATTAACAGCATTTTAAAAAATACTTTCAGATAACTTAGATAACTTTCAGACGTGTGCAGAAAATGAAAGTATACTGTTGCCATGGAGATGGTGGACTAGACTGTGGGCAGCAATGTGATGTTTAAATGTTTACCACTGACTTCCTGATAACTTTCACTGAATTCCGTTGACAACTCTGAAGGCTGTCAGGCTGGGTCTAAAGTGTTCCTGTTCTGCAGTGGATTCAGGTCAGACCTGTTATTGGTCCTACAGAGACGCATCAACAGAACAACGTTCTATATCAGAGTTGTGTTTTCATGTTGTAGATCTGGAGAAGTCGTATGAAGACAACCAGAGAACACTGGATGTGAAAGCAGAGCAGCTGGTGGAGCTGGAGGCTGCTGTGAAGGAGCTGCTGCAGGAGATCAGCCACAAGGTCACCGTGTACAGCACCTGTTTGTTCTAGAACCATCTCACCTGCTGCCCGCTCCTCAGCAGCCAATCACAAGTGAGAACATATTCATTAAAGGGATCAGTCTCTTGACCTGAAACAATCAGAAGAAACAGACCAAAGATGAAAGAGATTGAGACTTTCATACTTCCAGGAACCAAAGATTCAGTTGTTTTATTTTCTCTTGATTAAATCACTCAGATATAAGAAATGTTTAATCTTAATGTTTCTAAATGGGAACCTTTCATTTGTGAAAGCGTTCTGGAGCACACAATCAGGTTTTTAATCGGTTTAAATCTTTCAGAATTAAAATCTCTCAGTCTCTCAGAATGTGACTTTAGATAAATAGTCTGATTAGTCCACATTGTTCTCCACTGGTTTGCCCAATAATACAACTTTTTGGAAACTTCAAGAGGCAACAGTTGAGTTTTGAATCAGATGAATGTCTTTGAGATGGTAATAAAATAAATAAAACTGTTAATCTCTTGGTTCAAGTTTAACTCACAGCTTCATCTTGTTTAGCATTGAATGTTTAAACCATATGACTGCAACCTGTCTTAGTCCATTTTGTACTGCCCCTAGTTTTATTTCTGTGTGCCCAAACCTTTGAATCCCAAATTATTTTAATAAAAATTTCCTGTTAAAATCACAGCGTTTGCTGCTGTTTATATTTAGCACCAGTAAAAGTGTTTTTTCTTTCAGATCGTTACTGTGACAGACTAGCAGAGCAGAGTTTAGACTAAAGTTTAGAATTCAAAATGACATCTGAGGACCTTCCATCATCGACTCACAAGTTTGTCCAATAGAGGAACATATAGACAGCAGAGCCCTGATCTCCTTCACAGGAACTGGCCTCTGGTTCAGGTCTGTGGATCACACCTGGGTCAGAACCAGAACATCCGTGGAGAGCAGCATCAGGTCCACTCAGGAAGACGTGAGGAAACAGGCTGGCATTAGTGGACAGAAACCTCAACATGGAGGTAATTAGAAAACCCCACATGGCCAGAATTTACTGATGAACAGTCAGCAGCCATCGGATCATGAGCAGGATCATCAGAACCACAACCACCGAGTCACAACAAGCCCACAAGGACAGAGGGGAAGGAGAATGTGTGGGTTAGGGTGGATGGACAGGTGGGTGACCAACAAGGAGCTTCAGAAGTAGAGAAGCCTTTCAGACGAAGCAGGTCCATCTAACCCTTCTACCAGGACCCGGATCACAGCTTTCTGCTGCTTATTGCTTCAGGTGATGAAACAACAAGCAGCAGCTCGTCTTTTCTTTCCCTGTGAGGTCCCCTGACCAGGAGGCTCCTGGTGGGATCCACCCTTTCTGAATCATCGAGAGACTCCTACATTTTAAAAAGTCCTGTGAGGTTGAAAATCGAAACTTCAAACACTCTTCCAGAAATTCTAAACCTGAGTTTCTGTCCCACTGGGGACCGGTCACCTCAGTCAGACTGTTAGCCCCCCATGGGAATAGTAACCCCTCAACCATTCAGCCATGTTGTGTCTGTTAGCCTCACAGAAGCAGAAAGAAGTTCTTCAGGTCTCCAGTGATGGACCCAGAGAGAACGGCAGCTCATGTGACCATTAGATGGATCATTCTTCTCTGTAAGGGAGTATTACTGGACAAAAGACAGGCTTCTGAAATCAATCTACTATGACTTTATTTTTGTCCCCCTTGTTGCTCATAAGTAACCATGGTGATAAGTCAGCCATTTCACAAAGGTAAAAGGTACTTTAACAAAACTAGATGGTTTAAGTAGTACATATGTCCATACAGAGCATTACAGTACTGGAACAACATACTTGGTCTCTCCAGTCCTCAACATGTCATCCAAACATCAGAACTACTCCATATGTTCACACAGCTGTACACAACTGATTTATTTATTTTGTTTATTTTGAACATGTAATTTAAAAACATTCAATGAATGATTCACAAAAACAACTAAAACAGTTCATGATGCTTCTCATATAAGGAGAATGAGAGGAAAACAAAACTTCATGTTTGAAAGGCAGTGGGAAGAAGTTAAAACTTATTTAATCCCAGCCCTAAATTCATTCATTATTCCAATCAGTTCCATGAAAAGTATTCAATGAAAAACAAATTCATCACCAGTAATTTCACTGAGGCAAAAAGACAGTTAACTTCAACACAATCCATCAATTAATCAGTTGCAAATCAATACTACTGCGCCCCCCAGTGGTCATTATGTTCATCTTCACTATATCTTCCAAAAATGTGTTTGTTTGTATTTATATTTAAATTGGTTGATGTTTGAACATTGTTTCAGTTTATTCCACAGCCGTACCCCGTTTATTGTAGAACTAAAACTTTTCATTGTTGTTCAGTGTTTTGGTACCTAAAATTTAATTCTTCATGTAATTTAGAACCACCAACACGTTCCTGAAATTTACTCTGTAATTGGAATGGTAACTATATTTTCCTTGCTCAGAATAAAAATTGTGCAGTTTGAAATTCCAGAATGTCATAAAAATTTCATAATTTCTGATTTTAAAAATAATAAATTTGTGTGTTCAAGAAAATGTACCTTATGTATTAATGGGACAGCTCTTTTTTGGAGTATGAATATTGGTTGTAATGTGCTTCTGTATGTACTGCCCCATACCATAGTGCAATAATTTAAATAAGGTAAGATCAGAGAACAAAACAAGATACGGAAGGCTTTGCTATTTAAAATGTGCTGAGCTTTTGCAATCACTGAAATGCTCCGAGATATTTTTTTAGAAATATATTTAATATGAGGTTTCCAAGTAATTCTATCATCAATAATGACTCCAAGGAATTTAACTTCATGAACCCTCTCTATATCTACACCCTCTATCTGGACAGTTTCTTCAACATTTGATTTACATTTACCAAATATTATAATTTTGCTTTTATTTAGATTTAATGATAGCTTATTTTGCTGGAACCACATCTTGATATTTATTAATTCTGAAGTGACAGATTGTAATAAATGTTCTAAATTGTCCCCTGATCCAAATATATTTATATCATCTGCAAATAAATCTGTGTATGTGAGTGTTCTGGACCCTGCTCCTGTCCCTGTTCTTCTCCATCCTTCTCCCTTCTTTCTCCCTGCTTGTTCCTGTCTGTCTCTCCCTAGTCCTCTCCCTCACTCGTCCCATGTCTTCTCTCCCTCTGTCTGTCTGCATGTCTCCCTGTCTGTCTGTCTGCACGTCTCCCTCTGTCTGTCTGTATGTCTCCCTCTGTCTGTCTGCCCGTCTCCCTCTGTCTGTCTGTATGTCTCCCTCTGTCTGTCTGCCCGTCTCCCTCTGTCTGTCTGCACGTCTCCCTCTGTCTGTCTGCATGTCTCTCTCTGTCTGTCTGCATGTCTCCCTCTGTCTGCATGTCTCCCTCTGTCTGTCTGTATGTCTCCCTCTGTCTGTCTGCACGTCTCCCTCTGTCTGTCTGCACGTCTCCCTCTGTCTGTCTGCCCGTCTCCCTCTGTCTGTCTGTATGTCTCCCTCTGTCTGTCTGCCCGTCTCCCTCTGTCTGTCTGCACGTCTCCCTCTGTCTGTCTGCATGTCTCCCTCTGTCTGTCTGCCCGTCTCCCTCTGTCTGTCTGCATGTCTCCCTCTGTCTGTCTGTACGTCTCCCTCTGCTGTCTGCATTTCTCCCTCTGTCTGTCTGTATGTCTCCCTCTGTCTGTCTGCACGTCTCCCTCTGCTGTCTGCACGTCTCCCTCTGTCTGTCTGCACGTCTCCCTCTGCTGTCTGCATTTCTCCCTCTGTCTGTCTGCATGTCTCCCTCCCTCTGTCTGTCTGCCCGTCTCCCTCTGTCTGTCTGTATGTCTCCCTCTGTCTGTCTGTATGTCTCCCTCTGCTGTCTGCCCGTCTCCCTCTGCTGTCTGCACGTCTCCCTCTGCTGTCTGCCCCGTCTCCCTCTGTCTGTCTGTATGTCTCCCTCTGTCTGTCTGCCCGTCTCCCTCTGTCTGTCTGTACATCTCCCTCTGTCTGTCTGCCCGTCTCCCTCTGTCTGTCTGCACGTCTCCCTCTGTCTGTCTGCACGTCTCCCTCTGTCTGTCTGCACGTCTCCCTCTGTCTGTCTGCACTTCTCCCTCTGTCTGTCTGCATCTCTCCCTCTGTCTGTCTGCCCGTCTCCCTCTGTCTGTCTGCACGTCTCCCTCTGTCTGTCTGCACGTCTCCCTCTGTCTGTCTGCCTGTCTCCCTCTGTCTGTCTGCCCGTCTCCCTCTGCTGTCTGCACGTCTCCCTCTGCTGTCTGCCCGTCTCCCTCTGTCTGTCTGCATGTCTCCCTCTGTCTGTCTGCCCGTCTCCCTCTGTCTGTCTGCATGTCTCCCTCTGCTGTCTGCCCGTCTCCCTCTGTCTGTCTGCATGTCTCCCTCTGTCTGTCTGCATGTCTCCCTCTGTCTGTCTGCCCGTCTCCCTCTGTCTGTCTGCATGTCTCCCTCTGTCTGTCTGCCCGTCTCCCTCTGTCTGTCTGCACGTCTCCCTCTGCTGTCTGCATGTCTCCCTCTGTCTGTCTGCCCCGTCTCCCTCTGTCTGTCTGCACGTCTCCCTCTGTCTGTCTACATGTCTCCCTCTGCTGTCTGCCCCGTCTCCCTCTGTCTGTCTGCACGTCTCCCTCTGTCTGTCTGCATGTCTCCCTCTGCTGTCTGCATTTCTCCCTCTGTCTGTCTGCATGTCTCCCTCTGCTGTCTGTCTGCCCGTCTCCCTCTGTCTGTCTGCCCCGTCTCCCTCTGTCTGTCTGCCCGTCTCCCTCTGTCTTTCTGCACGTCTCCCTCTGCTGTCTGCACGTCTCCCTCTGCTGTCTGCCCATCTCCCTCTGTCTGTCTGCATGTCTCCCTCTGTCTGTCTGCCCGTCTCCCTCTGTCTGTCTGCATGTCTCCCTCTGCTGTCTGCCCGTCTCCCTCTGTCTGTCTGCCCGTCTCCCTCTGTCTGTCTGCACGTCTCCCTCTGTCTGTCTGCATGTCTCCCTCTGTCTGTCTGCATGTCTCCCTCTGTCTGTCTGCCTGTCTCCCTCTGTCTGTCTGCATGTCTCCCTCTGTCTGTCTGCCCGTCTCCCTCTGTCTGACTGCACGTCTCCCTCTGCTGTCTGCATGTCTCCCTCTGTCTGTCTGCATGTCTCCCTCTGTCTGTCTGCCCGTCTCCCTCTGTCTGTCTGCATGTCTCCCTCTGCTGTCTGCCCCGTCTCCCTCTGTCTGTCTGCACGTCTCCCTCTGTCTGTTTGCACGTCTCCCTCTGTCTGTCTGCACGTCTCCCTCTGTCTGTCTGCCCGTCTCCCTCTGTCTGTCTGCACGTCTCCCTCTGTCTGTCTGCACGTCTCCCTCTGCTGTCTGCACGTCTCCCTCTGTCTGTCTGCACGTCTCCCTCTGTCTGTCTGCACGTCTCCCTCTGTCTGTCTGCATGTCTCCCTCTGTCTGCATGTCTCCCTCTGTCTGTCTGCCCGTCTCCCTCTGTCTGTCTGCATGTCTCCCTCTGTCTGTCTGCCCGTCTCCCTCTGTCTGTCTGCATGTCTCCCTCTGTCTGTCTGCATGTCTCCCTTTGTCTGTCTGTATGTTTCCCTCTGTCTGTCTGCACGTCTCCCTCTGTCTGTCTGCCCGTCTCCCTCTGCTGTCTGCATGTCTCCCTCTGTCTTTCTGCCCGTCTCCCTCTGTCTGTCTGCACGTCTCCCTCTGCTGTCTGCACGTCTCCCTCTGTCTGTCTGCCCGTCTCCCTCTGTCTGTCTGCACGTCTCCCTCTGCTGTCTGCACGTCTCCCTCTGTCTGTCTGCACGTCTCCCTCTGTCTGTCTGCACGTCTCCCTCTGTCTGTCTGCCCGTCTCCCTCTGTCTGTCTGCACGTCTCCCTCTGTCTGTCTGCACGTCTCCCTCTGCTGTCTGCACGTCTCCCTCTGTCTGTCTGCACGTCTCCCTCTGTCTGTCTGCACGTCTCCCTCTGTCTGCATGTCTCCCTCTGTCTGTCTGCCCGTCTCCCTCTGTCTGCCTGCATGTCTCCCTCTGTCTGTCTGCCCGTCTCCCTCTGTCTGTCTGCATGTCTCCCTCTGTCTGTCTGCATGTCTCCCTTTGTCTGTCTGTATGTTTCCCTCTGTCTGTCTGCACGTCTCCCTCTGTCTGTCTGCCCGTCTCCCTCTGCTGTCTGCATGTCTCCCTCTGTCTGTCTGCATGTCTCCCTCTGTCTGTCTGCCCGTCTCCCTCTGTCTGTCTGCATGTCTCCCTCTGTCTGTCTGCATGTCTCCCTTTGTCTGTCTGTATGTTTCCCTCTGTCTGTCTGCACGTCTCCCTCTGTCTGTCTGCCCGTCTCCCTCTGCTGTCTGCATGTCTCCCTCTGTCTTTCTGCCCGTCTCCCTCTGTCTGTCTGCACGTCTCCCTCTGCTGTCTGCACGTCTCCCTCTGTCTGTCTGCCCGTCTCCCTCTGTCTGTCTGCACGTCTCCCTCTGCTGTCTGCACGTCTCCCTCTGTCTGTCTGCACGTCTCCCTCTGTCTGTCTGCACGTCTCCCTCTGTCTGTCTGCCCGTCTCCCTCTGTCTGTCTGCACGTCTCCCTCTGTCTGTCTGCACGTCTCCCTCTGCTGTCTGCACGTCTCCCTCTGTCTGTCTGCACGTCTCCCTCTGTCTGTCTGCACGTCTCCCTCTGTCTGCATGTCTCCCTCTGTCTGTCTGCCCGTCTCCCTCTGTCTGCCTGCATGTCTCCCTCTGTCTGTCTGCCCGTCTCCCTCTGTCTGTCTGCATGTCTCCCTCTGTCTGTCTGCATGTCTCCCTTTGTCTGTCTGTATGTTTCCCTCTGTCTGTCTGCACGTCTCCCTCTGTCTGTCTGCCCGTCTCCCTCTGCTGTCTGCATGTCTCCCTCTGTCTGTCTGCACGTCTCCCTCTGTCTGTCTGCACGTCTCCCTCTGCTGTCTGCACGTCTCCCTCTGTCTGTCTGCCCGTCTCCCTCTGTCTGTCTGCACGTCTCCCTCTGCTGTCTGCACGTCTCCCTCTGTCTGTCTGCCCGTCTCCCTCTGTCTGTCTGCACGTCTCCCTCTGCTGTCTGCACGTCTCCCTCTGTCTGTCTGCACGTCTCCCTCTGCTGTCTGCACGTCTCCCTCTGTCTGTCTGCACGTCTCCCTCTGTCTGTCTGCACGTCTCCCTCTGCTGTCTGCACGTCTCCCTCTGTCTGTCTGCACGTCTCCCTCTGTCTGTCTGCACGTCTCCCTCTGCTGTCTGCATGTCTCCCTCTGTCTGTCTGCATGTCTCCCTCTGTCTGTCTGCACGTCTCCCTCTGCTGTCTGCATGTCTCCCTCTGTCTGTCTGCATGTCTCCCTCTGCTGTCTGCACGTCTCCCTCTGTCTGTCTGCACGTCTCCCTCTGCTGTCTGCACGTCTCCCTCTGTCTGTCTGCACGTCTCCTTCTGCTGTCTGCACGTCTCCCTCTGTCTGTCTGCCCGTCTCCCTCTGTCTGTCTGCATGTCTCCCTCTGCTGTCTGCATGTCTCCCTCTGTCTGTCTGCATGTCTCCCTCTGCTGTCTGCCCGTCTCCCTCTGTCTGTCTGCATGTCTCCCTCTGCTGTCTGCATGTCTCCCTCTGTCTGTCTGCACGTCTCCCTCTGTCTGTCTGCATGTCTCCCTCTGTCTGTCTGCCCGTCTCCCTCTGTCTGTCTGCATGTCTCCCTCTGTCTGTCTGCATGTCTCCCTCTGTCTGTCTGCATGTCTCCCTCTGTCTGTCTGCACGTCTCCCTCTGTCTGTCTGCCCGTCTCCCTCTGCTGTCTGCATGTCTCCCTCTGTCTGTCTGCCCGTCTCCCTCTGTCTGTCTGCATGTCTCCCTCTGTCTGTCTGCACGTCTCCGTCTGTCTGTCTGCCCGTCTCCCTCTGTCTGTCTGCATGTCTCCCTCTGCTGTCTGCACGTCTCCCTCTGTCTGTCTGCCCGTCTCCCTCTGTCTGTCTGCACGTCTCCCTCTGCTGTCTGCCCGTCTCCCTCTGTCTGTCTGCACGTCTCCCTCTGTCTGTCTGCATATCTCCCTCTGCTGTCTGCCCGTCTCCCTCTCTCCTGTGTCTCTCTGCTTCCTGAATCTTCCACCTGCCTGCAGTTTGATTGCAGTAATGTGAATCAGCTGCTGTAATTAGCTCATACCAGTCACCTCTTTTCCAGTATATAAGCAGTTCCACCTCTCAGTATACAAGCCAGCTCTGCCATTCGCTCCCTGTTGGACCATAGACTCTGTTCCCCTCTTGGATCCTGTTCTCTCACTGAGCCCTGCTTGCCTCCAGTCTGCTTCAGCTCCATGGACTCTGTTCCCCCCTCATCCCTGGATAACCACTGGTCCCCTCTCTGTGTCCAGCCTTCTGTCTGCCAGTCTTGTCTCCTGCCAGCTTCTGGCTTCCTCGTACCTGTCTTCCTTGCCCCCTTAGTTTGGTTCCCCCTGGGTTTGTGAGTACACTGTTTGTTGTCTTAGTTTAGTGTTTCTGTCTGCATTTTCCTTGTGTTTCTGCATAGAGTGTAGTTTTTGTTTGAGTTTATTTGTCTTGCATATTTTGTATTAGGTCGGGTTTAGTTTTTTTCCCCTGCAGTTTTGTTTCCTGCTCTTTACTGAGTTTAGTCTGTTTTTGTATTTGAATAAATGTCTTAGAAGCATCCGTTTGTCTCTTGTCTGTCTGCACCTGGGTTCTCCGGTTCCCCCTCCGTAACATCGAGAAGATTTACAAATGTCATTAATATAGATATTGAACAGTTTTGGGCCCAGCACAGAACCTTGAGGAAGACCACACACAATGTCCAAACATCTTGACTGACAATTGCCTATTTTCACACATTGTTTTCTGTTTTTTAGCTAACTGTTGACCCACTGCAGTGCTACACTTTCAATCCCGTACCGTTCCAAATTATTAACTAGCATGTCATGATTTATTGTGTCGAATGCTTTACTCGGGTCAATAAATAATCCTATCGCATGTTTCTTGTTATCTATTGCGTTATTTCTTCAATTATATCAAAAAGAGCATGTGATGTTGAGTGGTTGTTCCTAAAACCATACTGATTATCAGTAATTTATTTTGTTCAGTGAAGCTGTCTAATCTGGAATTGAAAACCTTCTCTAAAGTGTTTGAAAATGTAGATAAAAGTGAGACAGGTCTATAGACAGTGAAATGCTGTTTGTGTCCTGCCTTGTACAAAGGAATCACTTATGCTACTTTCATGTTATCAGGAAATTGGCCAGTTTGTAAAGACAAATTACAAATATGTGTTAAAGGTTTAGAAATGCCTTCAATTACACTTTTTACAGTCTTCATATCTATGTCATCATAGTCTGTAGATGTTTTATTTTTACACTCCCTAACAATGTCTAATATTTCCTTTTCATCAACAGGTTTAAGAAACATGGTCATAGCATTTATTTCTATTAAATTACAACTATAGTTCTCCACATTGGTAAATTTCACAGGAAAGTTAGGTCCAGCATCCACAAAGAATTTATTAAATGTGTTGACTACCTCTTCCATATTATCTATAGTTTTATTTCCTACTTTAAAATATTGTGGATAATTAACCATTTTTGACTGATTTCTAATTACATTAATGTTCTATAAGCCCTTGATATTATCCCTATTGTTGTCTAATTTCTTATAATAATTGTAATGATACCTGTCAGTTTATTTTTACACTTCTTATATTTATTTTCAGCTTCATTTGTTCTACTCTTTATAAATCTCCTGTAGCGAGAATTTTTCTTTTCTTTCTTTCTTTTTCTTCTTTTACATGTGTTTTGCAATCCTTTAGTCACCCACTGGTTATTCTTGCAATTCCTTTTTTTATCGTAGTTTTTTATTGGGCAATTTTTATCTTATATTCTTTTAAATATTCTCAAAAATTCATCATACCTTAATAGTGTCCTTCTCTCTGTATTATACTCCAGTCTTGTTTGAGTAATTCCTTTTTAAATACATCCACAGTTTCCTCTGTTTTTACCCTTCTGAACCAGTGTTTTTTTTTTCCCGTTTTATTATTGGGGTAAACGTGGTTTAACACTGCAAAAACTGGAAGATGATCACTAATATCATTTATTATTAATCCACTTACTGTTTTGTTTTCTTTTTCATTCAAGAAAATATTATCAATTAAGGTGGTAATTCTACTTGGTTTAGTAATCTGGGGATACAGATCAATGCTGAACATCATGTTAATAAATTCATCAGTCATTCTGTGCTTATTTGGATTTAGCATATCAATGTTAAAGTCTCCCCCAACAAACATGACTTTCCGAGTTAAGTTGGAAAAGTGTTCCTCCATCCAGTTACTAAAAGCATTTATATTCGAGTCAGGTGTTCTTTATATACAACTTACAGTCATTTTTTTCCTTTTTATCCTGGTAATTTCTAAAGTACGACATTCAAGCAAGTCATCTACCACCATAGACTTATTTTCAAGCACTTTATAACTACAGTTTGAGTCCACATACATGGCTAGACCGCCACCATGCTTGGTTGTTCGATTCATACATATAAACTCAGAACCTTCAATACCAAACTCTATTTCACTTTCACTGGTAATCCAAGTTTTGGATATTAATAGCTCTTGATGTGGTCAAAGTTTGCATAAAGGCTTCGACTATTGAAATGTATAACTGAAAATTTGTTATCAGACTTGAATTTATTGTTATAATGATCCTCTGTGTAGTATTGGCAATCATTAATAGAAGTCGGAAAAAAGTTGTTTTCTGGATCAATGTCATCACCAGTGATCTGGGAATTATATTGAGAATATTTAAAATCCAGGTGATTGGTTTCCGAAATTCCCCTTAGTATGAGTTTGGATTCAGTCCTAGATGCCATGTGAAATGTGCATCAACATACTAATTCTGGATTGTTGTCTTGAGGCTGAGATGACTCAGTCTAATTGCGAGGATTCAGCATACTGCTGATGGACAATCAGCTTGTCATGGCGTAGATAAGCAATATCACCTCTTCCTCTTACAGCTCTCAGCCCCAGCATCAGCTCTCTCCGCTTTCTTTTAATGGCATCTGTGAAGTCCTCGTTTATAAAGATTTTAGAGCCTTTGAGAAGTTTTGCACGCTGCACTAAAGCTCCTCTGTGTTTCCAGCGCAGTAGTTTGACGATGATGGGTCTTGGTCTCTCGCCCTGCTGTCAGGTTTCCCTGCATGGTGTGTCCTCACCACCTCCACCGTGTGCTGCAGCTGGAGCTTCTCGGTCAGAATTTTTCTGACCTTCTTCTCTGTGTCGGCCCAGGTCTCCCCCGGCGTTTCCATCACTCCCTCAAAGACCAGGCTGTTTCTCCTGCTCTGCCCCTCCAGGTACTTCATTTTGTCTGTGATAGGGAGCAAACTATCGCAGACTTAGTAAATATCAGTTTGCTGTGTACTGGCGCACTCAGTTTAGAGCTCTCATCCTTCAGTTTGTCCACCTCGCCTTGCGTAAATTACAGGCTTATTTTGAGTTCTTGAATGTCCCTTGTTATTGCATCCATTCGGGTGTTTGTAGATTCCATTATAATTTTTACCAATCCTTTGAAGTTCTCCTGTTGTTGTTGGAGTAATTCCTTGAACGTGTCCCTTTGTGCTGCAATAATTTGGTGACTTGGCGGAGGCTAACGCACTCCTCTGCCTCCAAGTCAGCCTCTTTTTTCTCCAATTTTGCTGATTTTGGAGGCCTTTTCTTCCAATTTCTCAAACTTTAAACCTACCAGTGGATCTCTGCAGAGTGAAACTTCTCTGTTTGTGTTTGCAGGACAGAATCCTGCTCAGAAACAGGCAGACTGATGACATTAAAGTGGTCAAGTACACCAGCTGCTCAAACATCAAGACGTCAGACCACCGGCTCATCATCGGTGTCTTCCAGGTCAAACTGAGGCCAGAGAGACAACTGAAGCAATATATTGAGCCTCCAACAGCAGCACATGTCAACAAAATGATCAGAACATGATATCTCAGAAGTCAGAACATGTGCATTGGGACATTCAAGAATCAAGTGCAATCTATTTCAAAGAATCTCTTTTGGCTCTTTCACGCTGAACAGCAATGATACAGTTCTTAACGTAAAACTTCACAGCTGTCCAGCTTCGATCTTTGAGAGCGTCTGGTGAAGCCTTGATACAGGCAGTCAAACTTCCCTGGTACTTTACCACAGTCTGTGAAGGATTTCAAAGTTTTTTTTACACTGCGTGGACTTCACTCTGAGTCTAGCTCTTTTTCTTTGAGGTTTCTATGAAAGAAAAAAAGGGGAAAATATAATTAGGAGTAGAGACAAGTGATTCAACTGCAACTAAATGTCTTTGCAACTGATTTGTTGGGTCTCTGTAAATAACTTGAGATAGTGTGGTCTGGACCTGCTCTACAGAGAAACTGCTCTGAGGTAACTTTGCTATAATTTGATGCTATAAAAATAAAATGTGATTTCATTACATTTAAAAAGTGATATTTTGATATCAAGACAAAGACACAGCACCTGTGACCTATTATTCTCCTTCATCACTTGTACAGACTGGTGCAATACCAGTTAGGGTTAAAGTTCAGGTTAACCCTAACCCGATCCCAGTTAAGTGTTTCATGTTGTAGAATGAACTGAGAATTTAAACAGGAAGTGTTGTGCTGTCTGTACTGGCTGACAGAGACTGGAGCCTGTCCCTGGGACCTGTAAGTAAAACTAAGAGTAATAGTTATGTATGTAGTGTTTGAAATACCTGTTTTATGGCCATCATTGACAGTCTCAGCAGCTGTCAAGTCAGCGTATCTCGATGATCCTGATAAAATAGGGAAAGATGTTGATTATTGTTAATATCAACCCAAAAAACTGCCAGCTACCTGGCAGCAAACCTTCACAGTCTGAAAGAAAGCCAGTTTAGTGTATGAAATACCTATTTGAGGGTCATTGTCAGACTCAGGTGGCTGTTTTTTGTGCCTGTTAAAGGAATGATTAATATATCAATACAGGATAACTGCTAACTGGTAACACATTTACTGTCTGAATGAAAGCCACCTACAGTAAGACTTACAAACATCTGATCACCATTGTAACAGTGCAGTTCATAAGGGTCTGTCTGATTGGTTGTACTGAGAGAAAACATCTTCTAATTACTGATAATAAATAAACATATAATGTTGGAGAAGTACCTGCTTGATGGTCGTCACTGTCAGACTCAGGATGTCGCCTCTTTTTGGAGCCTGAGGATCCTGTTGAAAGAAGGTTTCACTCTTGCCAGATGTGGTACATCTGGGTCATCACCGGTCTCAGAGCATGAGCTTTCAAGGACACATGTATCTGCTGGGTCTGAGCTTGATTCTTATGTGGAAGAAACAACATGTCTCTACCGCATTGCATTTTATCAGGGCTATGCAAAACTCTGGTATGCTGTTATAAGTAATAACTAAACCAGACAACAATGATTAATCAGTTCATAAAAATTATATATTGTGGCCATATCTGCAGATGTAAGATGCAGTGGCAGACATTTTCTTCTTCCATCACTGAGATTCTCTGAATCTGGGGTATGTTTTTATAACTCACTACTTGTGTTGCCTTCATGCAAATCTGTGCCATGGGGAAGAATGCTAGGCAAATGATAAAAAATATGGCAGCTAAAACTGTGTTTTGCAGCACAATGAAAAAAACTACAACTATACGTGTTTTCTATCATCACACACATAAATTGTTGCAAACCTACCAGATATGGTTTTGTTGTTATATCACATTAACAGGATATATTCTCAAAAAATCATGACACTTAAAATCCCAGCTATTTTCACAGCCGGTGTTTCCTGTATTTGGGAGCGCATGTAGTCCATGTGCTTGGCTAAGTGTTTGTCAAGATGCTCTCTGAAGCGATGTGTGTCTTCACTCTCAAGTATCGTCCTGTCTATCTGCAGTAGGTGAAACACAGAGTTAATCCAGTTGATGGAATATTTGATCTAAAAAGGGTTAGGGTTAGATTTGTGAAAGATTCCCTCCACCCAAACTGGGCAGTTTGAATAGGGTGTCGAAGGTAGTGCACTGGCCACCGCTTGCTGACGAGGCTCCCCAGTCCAAATGTCCTTACTGGATTTGTTGGTCTTTCTGACTCAAGTTGTTATGATGAAATCTACAATAATTCCATGACAAACTGTCTTTTATGAGGAGGAATATCAGCTGTGTTAAATGGGTTATAGTTAGGGTTAGGGTTAGCGAGGTAGGGTTAGGTATTAGGAAATATTATCTCGATGACGCCCCCCCATCCTAAGCAAGACAGTTTAGGGTTAGGGTTAGGGCAAAGTTACAACCACAACAAATTGTGTTCTTCATCCGGCACAAGTCTTCACCTTGAATCGCTTAATTTTTCTCGTGTAGTAAAAGAAGCCGTTTATTCGGCAGAAAGACTGATGGACGGATCGATCCACTTAGACAGTAAGTATATTTAATTATTTAATATATTTTTTGGAAAAAAATGATTGAGAAAATTAATGTGTTATTGACTGTTGATATTGTTAACCATAAAAAAGACCCAGGCACAGCATTAAAAAATTGTTTTGTCAGGAAGTGTGGGTGACTGCGGACCGGAGTCCACTTCAGCATCTGCTATATTAGGTTTGTTACTGGCGGGGTTCGAACAGCGAAAAAAAATTTCAAAGACGGATCCACTGCCAAGAGAGCTAAGCAGCGTCCTATCTGGACAATGAATTAGAAGACTGGTAAGTGGAGTAAGACAAGGAGAGGCCCTGGGGAGAAACAGGGCAGATCAATAGGTTAAATTAACCTTAAATTGGTATTTAATTTTTATCTACAAGATTTTAAATTTACATGCACTAGCCGTCGCACATATGTCAATACTCTCCGTTCCTGTGGGTTATCTGCAAATATATATATTGATACTGGTGTTATATTCTTAGGATATTCCCCTTCAGGTAGGTGCACCATTAGATATGCGTTTTCTTCTTTTAAGGTGGATGACACAGGGTTAGACTTAAGGTTAAGACCAGATTGTGGGCCAGGTGTAGGGCTAGAGTTAGGTTAAAGTTAGACTTATTTTGATATTTAATGTTTAATGGGCCTAAATTGATTTGGTGTAGTGGTCACCTAGGAGACACGAGACTGGGAAAGGGCCACCACTTTCGTGTAGTGCAGAGCTGAGCTCTAGCACCACCCCCAGTACGAAACCCTTGCCCAGGCACGGTTGTAAATGGGAATAGAGCAGCCGCGAGAGAATTCAAAATCAATGAATCTATGGTTTGGAAGTGGAGGAAGCAGGAGAATGAATTGCGCCAAGTTAAGAAGACAAAACAGTTTCCGCGGGAACAAGGCGAGGTGGCCAGAGTTGGAAGACCAACTTGAACAATGGATTCTTGAACAAAGAACAGCCGGGAGAAACGTCTCTACAGTCACCATTCGACTGAAGGCAATAACGATAGCACAAGACATGAAGATCGAACACTTTCAAGGAGGTCCGTCTTGGTGCTTTCTTTTTATGAAAAGGCACCATCTCACCATCCGCGCAAGGACTACTGTGGTGCAGCAACTGCCAGCGGATTACAAAGAAAAGCTGACCTTCTTCCGCACCTACTGCAGCAACAAGATTACCGACAGAAAGATCCAGCCCCACCACATCACCAACATGGACGAGGTCCCTCTCACTTTTGACATCCTCGTGAACCATACTGTGGAGAAAAAGGGGACCAGCACGGTATCCATACGCACCACGGGGCATGAGAAGTCGGCTTTCTCTGTTGTTCTTGGTTGCCACAGTAATGGACAGAAACTACCACCTATGGTCATTTTTAAGAGGAAGATGCTGCCAAAAGAAAAGTTTCCAGCCGGAGTCATCAGTAAGGCCAATCAAAAGGGCTGGATGGACGAGGACAAAATGAGAGACTGGCTGAGAGAGGTGTATGTAAAGAGACCGGATGGTTTTTTCCACGCATCACCGTCTCTGTTGATCTGTGACTCCATGTGCGCCCATATCACCGCTACTTTGAAAAACCAAGTGAAGCAAATGAATTCGGAGCTTGCCATCATTCTGGGAGGATTAACAAAAGAACTCCAACCGCTGGACATTGGTGTAAACAGGGCGTTCAAAGTGAAGTTGCGAGCGTCGTGGGAGCGATGGATGAGAGACGGCGAACACACCTTTACTAAGACTGGGAGGCAGCGCCGGGCGAGTTACGCCACCACATGTGAATGGATTGTGGATGCCTGGGCTAAGGTATCTGCTTTGACTGTCGTCCGAGCTTTCGCAAAAGCCGGCATCATTGCTGAACAGCCACCCGGCAACGAGACTGACTCCTACAATGATGAGAGGGAACCCGGCATGTTTGATGGTGAAATTGCCCAGCTGTCCAATTCAGATACAGAAGATGAGGACTTCGATGGATTTGTGACAAAAGATTGATCAAAAAATAATGTGTGTATTTTTAAATACATAGTAGAATAAAGTTCAAACAAACTCACTGTTTTGCTTCCATTACCTTGTTTTAGCATACGCCAAATAATACGGTGCGCCTTATGTATGGCTTAAGTACAGAAATAGACCCCGTAATTGAGACTGCGCCTTACAATCCGGTGCGCCTTATGGTGCAGAAAATATGGTAGTTGTCTATAGTTTACCTTAGTACTCGTGAGAACCCAACAGAGTGCAGAACTCTGCTGTGAAGGTGGAGACATGCGGTGGTGGTGTATTTGCGGCGATTAAAAAAAAAAAAGAAATTTGAAGGAGCGGCGGCTGGGATACAGGAAACCTTGTATCTATGTATGTGTATATATATATATATATTTATATATATATATATATATATATATATATATATATATATATATATATATATATATATATATATATATAAAAATTATGCATTACATTATCACATTATTACAACCTTTAATATTTTCAGTTAACTTCACATAATATCAGTGAATATCAAAGTGGAATAATCCATTTTCCAAAAATGATGAGTAATGATTACTCTCTGATGTTCCACACGCTCAGTGAATTACATATTTCCTAATTATGTTTTTTACCTACAGCTGGATTGTGTCCTCCATGATGCAGACTTGCGTCCATTAGAGGCTGAAAGCAGTGAGGTAATATTGGACATATAATACCTTCCACTTCAGACACCATCATCACCCAGTGATAAGAAAGATTTGAAAAGTCCAAACCAATCTGAGAAATGGTCCACTGAAGAAGTGGTCAAAGGTTCAGACACAAATTTAAGCGCAGATGGCGATCAGCAAAGAGGCATGTGCAACTTTCAAAGACAAAAGGATCCAACAACTTATGTGAAAAGAAAAAACAAGAAACAAAATGGAAACCAAAAAGTTAGAGTGTACAGAAAGTATTACTGCCTCTACTGTGGCCAACCAACTTCAAAGATGGCAAGGCATTTGCAGCACAAACATATGGAGCAGAAGGATGTAGCATATGCCTTCAGTTTTCCTTTAGGATCAAAACTAAGAAAGATTCTTTTGGGACAGCTGCGAAACTTAGGTGACTTTAAGCACAATGCCAAAGTCCTGGCAAAAGGCAGAGGTGACCTAGTGACATGGCAGCAGTTATCTGATAAGGCTTCTGTTCAGGACTACATGCCTGGCTCTTTTTGTTCTGGGATTTTTGCTGGTGTACCTGCTGAAAATCCATACCTCTGTGCAAGACCTGGTGTGAAAACAAACATACGTGACTGTCTGCGAAAATATGCAAAGGAAAGCAAGGCAGAAAACCCTGAACTCCTGAGGTCAGCTAAGCTACGAAAAAATGTTGCAACACTGTAAACTTCTGGATCTCTGAACAAGAGCTGGAACAAGTTGCAAGGTTCATGGGGCACTGCACACTGCACAAAATCCGTAAACCTCCTTTTGGGATGGAACAAGGCATGGTCACCTTATCGGGAAGGAACCTCGATACACTTGATCCTTCTGCCTGTGATATTTATGAGAGACATAAGCTCTGCAGTGAGAATGGGAATTCACATTCAGATGGTGAGTGACATGGAGTTTATAGTCTGTAGTCTATATCACAGCTCTGCCCACCATTTTATTGTCTAGTAATAATTTCATTAGGCTGAGCATGAAAATGTAGATGATCACTGAGTGCAGGCATAAATCTGACTTTTGAACACTTTACTCATTTCAAAGTAATTTGTGGTCGCACACCAGTCTGAGCAGCCGGCAGTGTGAAGCGTTTAGGGAACATCCTTAAATGTGGCTTCCATCGATAAGCAAATGTTCAGCTCATGAGGCGGTGTGCCGGTGAGCATGTGAGAAGTGCGACTAACTGACAATGCTGGTGGCACCAGTGCTACGAGTGAAAAAGTTGGTCTGGAGCCTCGTTTATGCAAAGCTCCTTTTGTTAGTTTTACTGGAGCGGCCTCGTGTGTCAGAAGATTGTCATTTTAGCAGCGGGAAACCACCAGCTCGTTCTCTCTGCCCGCCGACGTTCACGGAGGTGGTATGTAGAGTTACATGCTCCACAATTTACACCAGATTTACCATTATAATTTGAATTCAACCAAACCTAAACTGTGCAATTAATGATATTTGAAGTTCCATTTAGTTTCATTATTTCATGCCCAAGACATTAAAACATGTGATTTTTCTAAAATTCTTGATCCACTTGTGCAGGATATTAAAATACTGGAGAGGGATAGAATTAGGGTTCCCCTGTGTGATCAGCCAGTGTATGGAACTATTATCCAGGTTACAGGTGACAGCCTTGGTCTTCACAGCTTGTTTGGTTTTGTTGAATCATTCAGTGGCAGATATTGTTGCCGCTTTTGTCTTGCTGAGAAAGAGGACTTTCAGACAGAATTTAATGAGGATTCACCCAAGATGGTTATGCAAATGAGAGCACTTTATGCACAACATTTCCAAAAAATTGAGACAAATCCCAGCCTTCTTGCATTCTAAATTCTTTGCGCTACTTCCATACATGTGATAATTTCTCAGTTGATATTATGCATGATATCTTAGAGGGAGTTGAACAATATGAAACTGCTAATACTACACTTGATAGACAAGTCCACAACATCAGAAGAAGTTGACAGAAGAATTAAGAACTTTAACTATGGCTACATGGAGCAAAACAACAACCCTTCTGCAGTCAAGTTAGGAGAGCACTAGAATGACTTGGGGTTAAATGCCATCCAGTCCTGGTGTTTGCTTCGCAATTTGCCACTTATTTTTGGAGACTTAATTTGTCCAGATGATCAGCACTGGTATTTGCTGCTGCTGCTGCTGTTGCTTCAAATAGTAAACATTGTGTTTTCTCCAGTGTTATCAAAGGGTATAACTGTTTTCTTGAAACACTACTACTACTACTACTCATCTTTTACTGTCGTATTCTGGGTGTAATCATCATTTACTGCAGTATTTTAGCTCTAATATTCACATTTTACTGCAGTATTTTAGCTCTAATATTCACATTTTACTGCAGTATTTTAGCTCTAATATTCACATTTTACTGCAGTATTTTAGCTCTAATATTAATCTTTTACTGCAGTATTTTAGCTCTAATATTAATCTTTTACTGCAGTATTTTAGCTCTATTATTCATTTTTTACTGCAGTATTTTAGCTCTAACATTCATCTTTTACAGCAGTATTTTTCCTCTAATATTCATCTTTTACTGTAGTATTTTAACTCTAATATTCATCTTTTACTGCAATAGTTTAAATGTATAAGATCTCATTTTTTGCATCTATTGTACCACAGTTAATGTATTGCATGTATTGTACTCCAGCTAATGTATGACAGCTAATTTTTTACAGTAATGTATTAGAGCTAATGCTTATCATCAATTGTACTGTTAGATCTAATGTGCTACAGCTAACGAAGGCCTGAGTGTTGACCAAATGACCACAAAGAGACACAAAATGACCACAAAGAGACACAAAATGACCACAAAGAGACACAAAATGACCACAAAGAGACACAAAATGACCACAAAAAGACACTAAATAATCACAGAAACACAAAATTAGAACAAAAACACACAAAAACAACCGCAAAGACACACAAAATGACCATAAGGAAATGCAAAATGATCACATAACCAAAAATAAAACAGAAAAATTAATAAATTTGAAGGGACTGAACAGGAAAACAGTTTTGACTTCTTTCAAAGCTGTTTCACTGCAATCATGTTTTGATAGATAGATAGATAGATAGATAGATAGATAGATAGATAGATAGATAGATAGATAGATAGATAGATAGATAGATAGATAGATAGATAGATAGATAGATAGATAGATAGAAAGATAGATTAAACTTTTATTGATCCCACATAATATGAGTCATTTTAAATACAGACACGTGAAATGAAAGAAAATACTCATTAAATCCATACTGAGAGTATAACTTTGAATGAATTGATTCATCATCTTGTGTTTTATCTGAGTAATAATTCACAATAATATAAAATACAACTGTATTCATTAAATCCAGACATTTAAAATGGAAAAAAACACTTTTTTAATCAATTAAACCTTTAATTCATTTAACTGAGAAAACCATCCTTTAATGTCTAACCTTAAAATGAGCAACATTTTTAAAAATATAGCTGCAAAGTAAAGGTTTCACACTAAAGATGAATCACTGATGAACATTTCATGGCATTAACTCAATTATTATGAGGAAACAGAAATCCATTTCTAATATTTCTATCAAATATGTTTATGTCTATAAAATGTACTGGACAGCAATAAAAATGTCTGCATAGTGAAATATATGAAGTCCATCTGCATTTATACATCATATTGATGTTTAAATAACAGGAACTGCAGCCCACGTTCAGTCAAGTTAGCGGAATCCTTTGACCTTTTAAAATGAATAAATCAACTGCAGGAAATGCAGGAAACTTTGCAACAGAAAGAAAATGGACAGAATAGACTTTTATTTCTACCTGGCAGGAAGTGCAGGGAGGAAGTGATGTCATGAAGCAGATACACCTGTGAGCTGCTGCTAATGAAAGAAGCCTGGAGAACAAAGGAGATGAGTGAGAGCACTGGGAGGAACCAGGAGATTTCAGGAGGAACTTCCCAGATTGTGGTCAGTTCTCTTCTAAAGTGTGATATATTAAAGTAAAGTGAGCAGTCTGGAATAAACGGAGTAGATTTAGAATCCAGAAGCAGCTTTTTCCTGCTCTTGAACCACCTGCTGGATATGAACTGATCCCAGGACAGGAGATTCCACCTCTTCAGCTGTTGGGATGTCTGCACCTTCTGTTGGACCCTGGTGGAGGTAAGTTCAGTGTTTTTTCTGTCCAAATCTCCAGACTTTAGGCTGCATAATCCTCACATTAGCCTCTCCTGCCCTCCTCAGCTCCTCACCTACACTAATTTACACTCCTTTATACTCCCACTCCTCACATTAACTCACCCAAACCTTCAAACTGAACTGAAATGAACCCATCATTTCTTGAACTGACATTATTTGGATTTTTTTCCTTCTTTAATTAAGAAGCTTTTAGTGTCACCATCAGGACACTGAAATAGAATCTGTCTTTTCTGCTTCTGTTGACTAAATGGACTTGTGTGTTTGAGATGTTTTTGTGTTTGATGTGTTCTGATTTGGTTTGTGTCTAACCAGGTGTAGATAATGATGTTTAACTTATGGCTACAGTTCTTTCCTGTCTGGTGTGGTTCTCTAGAAACAAACATGAAGCCATCTAGTCCATTTAGTGGGAGTTTAAAGTAGTTTCTGTCTGGTGATGAACTCAGTTTGAACCTTTTAAATGATCTATAGAATAGCTTTACTTTTAATTCAATAAGGAAAGGATGGTTTTATCTTGCTGACATGTTTCTGCTGCATCTGCAGTCTTCTTCAGAGCGTCAGAGAACCTGTTGATGGTAGGGCTGCCACCAAACGACGAATCGACGAATCGCCTGAGCACGATATGTCATCAAAAGCGGAAGTGAGCGCGCAATGCAACAGAAATCACCGTTTGAGCGGAGCGCGGAACACGCATGGACATCTGCACTGTATCGTGCATATATAGTATATGCACCTTACAGCGCGGATGTCCGCGCTGTAACGTAAACGCGGATGTCCACGCTGTATTGTGCATATATAATATATGCATATACTATATATGCACGATACAGCGCGGATGTCCATGCGTGTTCCGCGCTCCGCTCGGACGGTGATTTCTGTTGCATTGCGCGCTCACTTCCGCTTTTGATGACGTATCGTGCTCAGGCGATTCGTCGATTCGTCGTTTGTGGCAGCCCTAGTTGATGGCGTGTTGATGACGTGTTGATGACGTGTTGATGATGTGTGATGGCATGTTGATGATGTGTTGATGGCGTGTTGATGGCGTGTTGATGATGTGTTGATGGCGTGTTGATGGCGTGTTGATGGCGCATTGATGATGCGTTGATTGCGTGTTGATGGCGTGTTGATGGCGTGTTGATTGTGTGTTGATGGCGTGTTGATGGCGTGTTGATGGCGTGTTGATGGCGTGTTGATGATGTGTTGATGGCGTGTTGATGGCGTGTTGATGATGTGTTGATGGCGTGTTGATGGCGTGTTGATGGCGTGTTGATGGCGTGTTGATGACGTGTTGATGATGTGTTGATGGCGTGTTGATGGCGTGTCATGACATGTTTATTTGTTTATTTACTTAGATCCCCATTAGCTACCATACAGACAGAAGCTATTCTTCCTGGGGTCTAAACTTCTCCACATAAACACAGTTGCGCCATGACAGGCAGACAAAAACAGGATGCACATACAACCAGACATTACATACTTTGACAAAGAAAATAACAAAACAATAACAAAACAGCAATCAAACAAAAATTAAATAATTCACACGTTAAACACAACTGTTTCAATTGTGTCTAAACAGTGGATATCTCCCTAAATTGTGGAAAACCTCTAACATCATTCCCCTGCCTAAATGTAAACAGCCTAGAGAACTGAATGAATTCAGGCCCATAGCTCTCACATCTCTTGTGATGAAAAACTTTGAGAAAATCCTTAAAGAAACGATTCTTGGCCTTATCGATGGCAAGCTGGATCCTTTGCAGTTTGCATATCAGGCAGGAAAAGGAGTGGATGATGCCAAGATTTTTATTTTGGATAAAATTTATGAACATTTAGAAGAACCCCGGTCCCATGTCAGAATTTTATTCGTTGATTTTTCTTCTGCTTTTAATAAGATGCAACCATATATATATATATATATATATATATATATATATATATATATATATATATATATATATATATATATATATATATATATATATATATATATATATATATATATATGAACCAGTCAGGAGGGCAGGTACCTGGTCAAGTTTTCAGATGACAGTGTTCTGTTGTCCCTTCTACAGGGCTCTGAATCAGGGCATGGCAGAGCCCTGTCTGATTTTATCACTTGGTGCGAAGACAATTATCTTGATCTTAACGTTACAAAAACAAAAGACATGATAATTGACTTCAGGAAAAAACGTGCAAAACAGGAAGTCAGCATCATAAACAAAGAAGAGGTCGAAATCATAGACACGTACAGATACTTGGGCACAATATTCGACTCCGACCGAAGTTTGACAAAAACATGGAGGTCATTTCAAAAAAAGGCCAACAATGTATTTACCTGCTGCGGAAACTGATCTCTTTTAATGTATCTAAACCCATTTCATCTGTTTTTTATCGTTCTTTTATTGAGAGTCTTTTAACCTTTTCTTTTATATCATGGTTTCATGGGCTGTCAGTAAAAAAACAAAAACACGTTGTCCAGCATAGTTGGGACTTGTGCTAGAGTCATGGATGTGCAGACTACTGACCTACACTCTCTATGGAGCAGGCAGGTGCTCCACAAAGCTAAGAGCATTATTGCACACTCTGACCATGTACTGACACACAGGTTTGTGTTGATGCCCTCTGGGAGGCGCTATCTCACTCCATCTCTTTTATTCCTTCCGCCATTAGGCTTTTAAATGACAGTGACCGTGTTGTTTTATAGTTTTACATGTAGTTTTAAATGTAGTGAGGTATATATTGATATTGTTGCACTTTGTCACTGTTGCACTTTATTGCTGAACCCTGACTATTGACAGATCCAAGTCAAATGTATGTGGAATGTGTGTTTCATGTCCTGTCCTGCTGCGACCCATGTCTGCAAACTGAATTGCCCCTAGGAGATAAATAAAGTTTTCTGAATCTGAATCTGAAAATGACAAAACAAAGAAATCTCAGGTAGCTCTACTTAACATCTAAAAATTCAGGTCTTATAGACATGCTTATTCAAACAATAACAAGCAAAAATAGCTAATTTAGCATTTAATTACATAATCTGAATACCCATTTTCTGGTTATTCTTGAGTCAGTAGAAATAATCTCAACCTTTTGCAAACGGTGGTCACATACAACTGTAAGTTCAAGAACTGTGGTAGTGAGTCACATGTGATGACGTGTTTTCTCATTATGGGATGTATGGGTTCTGTTGTCCCTCAGATATATGGAATGCTGATTATGTCCTCATTTTTGTTGTCTGGTTTTTGTGTATGTTTTGTTTTTGTTTGTTTTAGTTTTTTCTCTTTGTTTTTGGCTTGTTGTTTTCCTTTGTTTATGGCCCATATGGGATATTGGTAGTGTATGAGTGAGTTCTGATGTGTTTTTCCTCCTCCTGTCTGTCTTTATCATCGGTTATGATGCTGGTCTGTTCTAATAGTGTTCTAACTGGTAGTTTGTGTTCTGTGGGTGTTCTGATGTCCAGAGGAGGTTCTGGTCCGTTCTAATAGTGTTCTAACTGGTAGTTTGTGTTCTGTGGATGTTCTGATGTCCAGAGGAGGTTCTGGTCCGTTCTAATAGTGTTCTAACTGGTAGTTTGTGTTCTGTGGGTGTTCTGATGTCCAGAGGAGGTTCTGGTCCGTTCTAATAGTGTTCTAACTGGTAGTTTGTGTTCTGTGGATGTTCTGATGTCCAGAGGAGGTTCTGGTCCGTTCTAATAGTGTTCTAACTGGTAGTTTGTGTTCTGTGGGTGTTCTGATGTCCAGAGGAGGTTCTGGTCCATGTGTGTGGGTTTCCTGTAAACTGTTATTTTGATGCTGCTGTCTTCTCTGTGGTGAATGTTCATGTCCAGGAATGAAATGGTCCGGTTTATTTCCTCTTCCTGTGTGGATTGTATGTTTCCCGTGTCGTCCATGTTGTTCAGATGATCAGTGAGTTCTTGTGTGTGTCCAGATTTTATTATTTCCAGGATGTCGTGGACGTATCTTCTCCAGAGTGTGGGTCTGCAGAGCGGGGATGGCTTTGGTTTCCAGGTCCTCCATGAAAAAGTTACTCATTATGGCTGAAAGTGGATCTTTTTTTAAACTTTATTTTACCAGGTAAGATCAGATGAGAACAGTTTCTCCTTTACAATGATGACCTGGCCAGATGTGTCATTGCTAAACCTGGTTTCTGACTGTAGATTATTCCTTTCAACTGAAAATAGGTGGATTTGGCAATAAACCAGAGTAATGTGATGATGTCGTCTACTGGGAGGTTTGTGTGTTTTTTCAGTGTCCTGTCCTTCATGAGTCGTTCCTGTACGATGTGTAATGTGACGTCTACGGGGTTTTAGTGATGAATGAAACTACGTCATGTCATATGAATATCTCCTCTTTTTCTACTGTGATATGGTTTAGTTCTTGTCCAGTTGTTTGGAGTTCTTGCAGTGATGTTGTGATGTACCAAGGAGGGGTTTGATGATTTCTACCAGAGCTTTATAAAGGTTGTAGGTGACTGATCTGATGCTGTCCACTATGGGGTGCAGTGCAGTGTCTTTTTGTGTATTTTGGGTGTTCCATATATCTGGGGGGGGGTAACGTTGGCTGTGGGTATCAGATGGTTTTATGCTTCCTGTGTTTTTAGGGTCCTTTGCTTTTGTTCTATGGGATGTTTTTTTTTTTCCAGTATTTCATTAAATTATCTGCTGCAGAGAGAAAAGGAATAAAAGGAGACAGAAATGAGGGCAAATGTGTTCAAAACAAGTTAAAACATCATGCAAAATGCCTCAAAACCTGCTCAAAAACAATAAAAACTGACTCTGAAATGACTCAAAAGCTCGAAATTTGTCTAAACAAGTTACAATATTGTGCAAAATACCTCAAAGCAAGATAAAAAAATGACTTGAAATTCTTTGAAAAGACTAAAAAAAATCTAAATTTGTCCAAAACAGCTTAAAATATTGTACAAAATTCCTGAAAACATAAAAACCGACTTAAATATGTCTGAAATGACTTAAAAGCTCAAAATTTGTCCAAAACAAGTTAAAAATATTTGTCTCATAACCAAAATGTATCATGACCTGCTCAAAATGATAAAAACTGACTTGAAAATGTCTGAAATGACTTAAAAGCTTAAAATTCAACCAAAATGACTTAAAATTTTCCCAAAACTAATTAAAGTTCTGCACAAAATCACTGGAAACTTCAGTCTTGACTAATGTGTCCAAATGCATAAAGTTCCTGCTGTTGGGCCTGAATTTTAATACAGGTGTAACCAGGTGGTAAACAGAGGCAAGTAAATATCCTGAAAACCACTGAAATCCCTGTTTGTGACTCTTCTGCTGATTGTCGCTTTGGACAGCAGGGGGCGTATTGTTATTGTTGTATTGGGGGTAGTTTTGAGGTCAAAGGGCAAGATACTGGAAGTGGTGGGAACAGAACAAAGGGTTACTGGTTACTGTGGGACAGTAAGAAAATGTAAATAATACCGTGCTATGAAAGACTGAATTATGAAATATAGTGACAGGGTGGTAAATTGTTTGTTATTTGCATTAAAAATCCACTTTATGTCCGTGTACTGTGCTGAGGAGTACCGACAGTTAGAGCAGTGGTTCCCAACCTGTTTGGCTTGGAGCCCCCCCTATAAGCTGCACTCCAGCCCCCAGCGGGCGTAACTCCATCTTTAGCAGAGAAACGAAGCTCCAGCAGTGTTTGTCCATCATACATGAGCAGCGACTTGATTTGTTGAGTGCCGAGGGTGAACTACAATAAAATCATCAACAAAACTGACAGTGAGAGACAAGCTGCCACACACACTGGCACCATCTTGACCCAAGCTGATCAATCATGATGTTCTTAGTTCCATGAAATATGAATGCATTATTATATGCATTGTGTTTTTGTGTTGGTTAATGATGAGATATTTCTAACTGCTTTTGTGTTACTCCAGTATGTGTTTAGAACAGAGGCTTATAGAGGGCAGTGTGGTAACTGTGGGTTTTATTTGCCCACTAGGTGGCACAGCCGTATGTTTCTGTTTTTAGTGCTATTTCTGGTGCTGTTTCTCATATTTCTACTAATGTGTTGCGCCATAGGTTTTTGTAAAACACAATTCATTGTATAAATTCTATTAGATGTAAATAACTTGGAAAACAAAGAACCCCCACAAATTTAATTTGAAGTATTGGTTTCTGATTTAACCCGGCTTCAAATCTAATGTTAGATTCAGTGTTAAATCCACAAACAGAGAGACTTTTGGTGACTTTTCAGAGCGTATTTTAACATAAACTCAGACTTTTGGTGACTTTTCTGTTTGGATTTTAACATAAACTCAGACTTTTGATAGGGCTGGGCGATAAATCGATTTTATCGATTAATTCGAGTTTGTACTTAATGTCGATTTGTTTCTATGAAAATCGATTTTCTCATCAACATCCGCCACCAGCGCCTGCCTGCTGGGCTCCTGTAGTTCAGAGTGCGCCCACTGCGGGCTGCAGCTCATTTGCATTAAGTAGACTGGACTCCGGCGTGAGGAGATTAGGTAGGGGGCAAAAAAAAAAATTGGGTGAATCGGGATTTTTTGTGAAAAAATCGGAGATTTTTTTTTAAGGCCATATCGCCCAGCCCTAACTTTTGATGACTTTTCTGTTTGTATTTTAACATAAACTCAGAGTTTTGATGACTTTTCTGTTTGTATTTTAACATAAACTCAGGCTTTTGGTGACTTTTCAGAGCATATTTTAACATAAACTCAGACTTTTATTGACTTTTCAGAGCATATTTTAACATAAACTCAAACTTTATTGACTTTTCAGAGCGTATTTTAACATTCGGAGCTCTAACTCAGACTTTCCTCTCTTCTCCAGCATTAAAACTTTGTCTGCAGAGAGAAAAGAACGACTCCGTTTTTTGCCAGACTGGAGGATGTTGGAGGGAGTCTGTTAATCTCTCTGGACCTGACATTTGAAAACCTCCACCTCTCCTCACCCTCCCAGCCCACTGATGTGAGGAAATCCAGCTCTGAACAGACTGAACTTCTAAATCCCTCCTGGAAGCTTCACCCTGAACAGACAACTGCAACGCCGTGGTAACGGGCAGATTACAGGTAACAGGTGTAAACTGTTAGTAACACTCAGAGTCACGTGATGCTGCTACGTTTATGTAGTGAGGCAGAAAATAAGGACGGGAAGCCGCCACATTTAACAGATCAGAGTTTCCACAGACCAAGAGTTCACTCTATTTATGCACTCTGAGAGGAAATTTATCGCTTATTTCTGTCAACCAAACTGGGTCAACAACATAATGTAGCATCAACTTCACATCACGTGGAATTTACACTGGAATTTATAAAGAAGCTGAGAGAAAACTGAATTCAAGTCGAGCTAACTTAACCTTCCTGTGTCTTCATTTACAGGCACCAAAAAATATTGTTAACTTGTCTGAAAAAAATCTGCAAAAAAAATCCCCATATTTCTGAATATTTTGCAAAACCTTCAGGAAGAAAATTGCAATAACTCCTTAAAAGTTTCCTTTAAAAGTTTTATTCATAAAAAATTTCCTAAATTTGGCAAGAAAAATCTTGTAAATATATTTAAAAAATGAGTAAAAATCTTCCAAAAAAATCATTCATAACAAAATCATAACATTTCTTTGAACTGTAAACTGTCTGAAAATGACAAAAAAGATGAAACTTGGTGCAAAATTACTCACAAATTTCTCCTAATGAGATCAAACTTTGACAAACTGACTTGAAATTATCTGAAATTACCCATGATTTTTCCAAAAAGATTAAGAATTTGTGCATAAGTGGATTAAAAAGTGAATTTAAATTGAAGTGAATTCAAATTGAGGTATCTCTATTCTTCTATTTGCTTGTTTGGACTCAACAACAATTAAGACAATTTCACCAATTTTACTCAAGATTTGGCAAAAGTTCAACTAAAATAACTGGAAACTGTTCAAAATGAATCCAAATGACTTGATTTGCTCAAAAAAGCGGAATCTTTGTGCAAAATGATCCAAAAACTTTTTCTAATTGACTAAATTGTATAAAATTACCCAAACATTTGCCCAAAAAGATTCAAAATGTATGCAATAAGTTGATGTGATCTTCTTGTTAAGCACATTTAACTTCTAGAATTAGGGTTAGGGCTTTAGGAATCTAACGTTCCTAAAACGTTGTCCATCCTCCAGACGGATCTAAGACCCGACCGGCCTCTGGGGCAGTGTTTGGTGAAGTTATCTCTGGAGGCTGCTGGAGGATAAATGTGGAGATCTGCAGATAGAAGCCAAGAAGATGAACGGAGCTGGAGAGGAAGAAGATCTACAGTGGTGTTCAAAATAATAGCAGTCCCACATCACTTTATCAGGACCGTCAGTGTTGATTTAACTTATTTCTGTAAGTTATACCTTGAAAAAAGAAACGGGGTGCTGGGGGGAGGAGGGGAGCAGGGCCATGCAGAGACCTTTGGAGGGGCAGGTGCTCAAAGTTAAAAGGGGGCACATGGAGCAAGAATTTGAAACATCATACAGAAACATACCTCATAATACAAGGTGCAGCAGTGGCTAAGTCTCAGGACTGCTGATCAGAAGGTCATTGGTTCAAACTCTGACCTGTGATGTAGTGTATTTGAGAAAAATTATTATTTTGAAGCTGAATTTACATCACCATTAGACACTGGACTGTTTAACTGTGGCTACTCTTCCTGGAGTCCTTGCTTTTAAATTTCATACCTTTTCCAGACATGTACTGTAGAGCCACGGATTTGCTCCATGGTGCTGATTCATAATCTGCCCTTCATTATTCGTAGTGCTAATAATAAGTTTAAAAACAATTAAATGATATAGAAATCATGTATTTAAATGTATTTGTACTTTTATTCAGTTTGACTATCCACTTTGCACAAGACAGCAAGGTTCTAAAAGTTTTATATTTTATATTTAGGCATATTATATTTAATTTGTCTATATATACAAATGTTATAAACAAGTACTGATATCTTTAAATGAGAGGTTGAGAAAATCACAATTCAAATTCTTCTAATTATTATTGCATTTATACTGCAATAGTCCAAAATTATGTGAAAATGCATGCAAAAATGCATGCATTTTGCAAATGCAACCTCTGTCTCATTGCCTCTAGAAACAGGAAACACACTGCAACTCACTGACAGTAAAATAATACATCTCTCTGATGCACTTTGCCCATGACAACAGAAACATACAGAAACAAAAAGAAGCCTGGCAGACTTTATCCTCTCAGCAGCTGTGTGGTTAACTAGCGGCTAGAACTGATGACAGGTGTGTGTGCAGAGTCAGACACACACACACAGGATGCTCACTTCATCAGTCATCTTGCAAAAATACACCGTACATAAACGAATCCCGCTGCAGAACCTCCTCTCCATCAGGACCATCAGTTGTTGATGTCCTCCCTCGGGTCTCCGGTTTCTAGACTAGCGGCGCTAGCGCAGAGCTCCAGGGAACATCTGGACCCCTCAGAGCAGTGAGGGACGTCTACGTAGATCACGTGACCGACCGACAGTAGATCTGAATTATTTTTAGTTTTGTTTTATTTATTATTTTGGTCCTCAGAGACTTTTACACACACACACACACACACACTTACAAATAAAAACAAAATTAAATAGAATTTAAAAAAACAACTTTGACAACAGGGCACTTTGGGCATCAAGGAGCAAAGGGGCAGGTGCTTCGGCCCCCTCCGCCTCCCCTCACCCCCCTCCGCCTCCACCTCCCCTGCTGAAGAAATACCATAATCTTGGGATTAATCAAAAATAAAACCCTAACACTATGATATACAAGAACTGTCGACCTCACCTGTTGTCTAAACTGGACAAACCACAGTATTTCAACCCCAACTTAATTATTGACAAAACAATATAGAAAACAGCGGCGGACTACTTCCAGCTGCGGAGGGACACCCTTTTCCAGCTAGCTGCAATCTGACGCAGTGACGCAGCAGAGTGCAACTGACCAGGGCGGAGGGATACGTCATTCTGCTGGGAGAAGAGACACAGCGAGGAGGTAAGTTATCTTCTGAAAGTGCTTTTGAGTTTTTGTTGATAAAATTTAATAACAATGGCAGTTTCTTCTGTGATAAAATGGAATAAAATCAGCACATTGACAGAGCTTTGCGAATATGACTACATTTCCGTGTTTTTCTCTATGCTAATCCATCGCGTTAATCAAAGTTTGAAATGGCGCATTAGTAAACTACACCACTGTTGTCAATGGCGGACATTTTAGTTGAGGGGCGTTCATTTAGGTTAGAAATGCTTCCGACGTGACAGCAGCAATAAAAAAAACTTTGGAATTCAACATTTACCTGCAAGCAACTTCTGGCTAACGTTACCCTTTTGTTAGCTAGCTAGTTTGCACACAGTTAAAGTTGTGCCGGTATGCCCGCGAAACTGAGCCCCCCTCCCCTCCCCTCCCCTCCCCGGATCAAAAGGGCCGCTATTTGTCTATTTGTCCATCTGCACGGTAAGTTTTAACTTGTGAAATAACAAGTTAATGAAGTCTAAAGACTTGGACGCTTATATTTACTGCATATAGTCAACGTATTTGTCGATGGTCCGAGTGTTTGAGGGGAGGCATTTGTGTTTGTACGGCGTATAGTAATGAAACGAGCTGAAATACTGTGAATTTCTTGCATTCACGCTGTTTATCTACCGTCGCTCTCTCTCTCTGTATTCATCCTCTTGCTCGCTCTATCACAACAGAGCTCCTCTACCGCAGCTGCTCTGGGGATGAAGATCTCTGTCAGGGTGCAGCACTGTCTGAACTGTGTGGCTTGTCTAGTTTATCTTTCTCTACTTTTACTACTTACCCTACAGTCTACAGTTAATCTGGTGGTTATTAAATTGATTATTCCATAAAAGGTCAGAAAATAATATTGATGTAGTTCTTTTTTTTAAATTCCAAAATATTTTTATTGTTTTTCACATGAAAATATCAGTACATTTGTATAAATCAACAGCTCACAAGGTCTTCTTAACCCTCTGGCTATGTTCAAAAACAACATCCATTCAGTTTGTTTGTGGCCATTTTTGGCTCCCAACATACTGAGTCTGTAATTTTTTTTAGATTTTTTTTAATCTTTTTTGCTACTTTTACTGCATAAAGTTTTTAACTAACATCAATTCTTATCATACATATAAAATATTCATTTATTTTAATATTTTTAACCCTTCAAATGCCAGTTTGTTTGCACAAAGCACTTGTTGAAAAACAACCTCAGAAATGACCATTATCTATATTCCCAGTGCTATCGGTTTTTCTTGTTTTATTAATAGCACAGTCTGAGATATGTAATTCATTAACAGCAACACTGATTATGATGCATTATTATTTTTGAGAAGAGAGAGGGTTAGTCTAACCTTAACCCTTCCTCTCAGCGTGTTCGTGGCCAAAAATGGCCACCCCGTTTGTATTCTCAAAATGCTTTAAAATTTATATATATTTTTTAAAAATTCCACTTTCATCAGCTTAATTTTTCAAATTTGCATCAGTTGTGATCATGAAAACTAAAATTTCATTCAAATTCAGAATTTTAACCCTTTAAATGCCTTTTAGATCACATAATGCTAATGATCTAAAAGGGGAGAAACGCATAAAATCACATTTTTTAACCAACTAATACATGCTTCCTGATTTAGTTTTTAAGCATAATTGCAGCTATATAAATGTCAAAAAACAAAAAAACTCCCTCTCAGCGTGTTCGTGGCCAAAAATGGCCACCCCCTGTTTGCAGTCTCAAAATGCTTTAAAATTAATATATATAAAAATATTTTTCCACTTTTACCAACTTGATTTTTAAAATTTGCATCAGTTCTGGCCATGAAAACCAAAAACCAGAATTTTGACCCTTTAAATGCCTGTTGGATAACATAATGATTTATAAAGGGAGAAAAGCACAAAATCACGTTTTTAAATAAAAATAATACATGCTGCCTGATTAATTTTGCTAAATGTTTGTCAATAATTAGCAGTATCAATGATTTTTATGCATCATTAACTTTTTTGTGCACTGACAAAAAAAGAAGAAAACTACCACCTTGTGTTTTTAGAAAATGCAGTAAAAAAAAATACCGCATTATTTTCTACTTTCAACAGTCAAGTTTTTAAAATTAGAATCAGTCCTGACCACGAAATCCAAAATTTCTTTTAGCTTCAGAATTTTAAATCTTTAAATTTGATTTGAGAAAAAAATGCACAATACTTGTTTACTTTGAAAAACAACAACATTTATTTTTATAGAGGGGTGGTACTGGATTGAAATGCAGGGTCTCTTTATTAGTGGGAAACCAAAGAATTTTCCCATTATGAGATATCCATTCAGCCGCCAGCTCCTCTGTATCTGCCATTACCTGTAGCTGTGTTTTTTTGTTTAACCGCTGTGTCTGTATTGTCCTCACCCCCTGAGGAGGAAGAATCAGGTACTGGCTGGTACTCCTCATCATCAGTAGAGTGGTGCTGTCATCCTCTGAGGAGGATGTGTCCTCATCTTCACGAGAGGATGTGTCCTCATCTTTGGTAGATGTCGTCTCTTCAAGTGCAGTGGATTTCTCCCCATCTTCGCTCTCTGATCGCATCACAAACTCAAGTGCTTGAAGCAGTGAATATGACCTTCTCGCCATCTTGCCAGAGTAAAAATGATCTGGGAGCTGTTGGGCTGCTGATAGCATTAGTACTGACTGCACCTGCATAAAGTCCAGGACAGATTTCTAAACAGTGTCGTAGATTGTTTTTGTTTTCCCTGCAGCTGCATCTTTGCAAGATGTCCTGTTATTTTTTTTTGGAGACTAGATATTTGGGTGTCTGAGGTCTATTCTGTAGTTGTGTGTGGCACTTTTTATGAAAACAACAAAGCTACAGTTGCTTTCAACATGTGCATCAAAGTCAAGTTTGCCTGGGACACTCAAAGCTCAACAGCCTGCATCAGCAGAAATTCACTGCAAGCTGGATCTAAGATGCAATAATTTATTTCTCTCTACATTTTTTTGTGCTGCAATTTCATGTACAGACACACTTTTCATTATCTGACATCCTTAAGATCACACCTGTGTCAGAATTGTGTCATTCATTTACTCCATTGGAGGGCAGTAAGTCATTATACGCCCCTATTGGAAACTAAGAATATTACATGAAATTGCTCCTTTGGCCAAAAATAGACAAATGACATAATCTGGTAGAAAACATTACAAACTACAATTTTGAAATGTTGAGTTAGGAATGAAAGCAATTTTACCCAACTTGTATGCTTTAGTACTGTGAATAACAAGGAATGAAAAAATGTAGTTTACATGGGTTTCAATTGGCCAAAAATGGCCACGATGGAGCCAAGAGGTACAATTGTATGTATACAGTATATGAGCTGAAGATGAGCTAAGAGCTGAAGTTGAAAATTGAAAGATCTGAAAAGAATCCAGACCCCAAGGAAATTTCATTCCATTTGCATTAACACAGCTGAAATGGTCAAAAAAAGAAAGCAAAATTGATTCACATTATCCTTTTTCAAAACATGCAGCTCATTTTGGGTTTTTTTCTCTTGCAGTTGTATAAAGCAGCCATTTCATCAAGCAGGAGGTTGACCCTTCAAAGTGTTATGCAGTGCCTTGATAAAGAGGTATGTATAGCGTGAATTTGTCAATGTGAACTGTAGTATTGCATGAGCTCACTTTTGTCTAACTTTATGTAGGACACAAATCAGAATAGGAGGACAGCTGCCCTTCTTGGTGGTCGGAGGATAACAAAGGAGGAAGACCAACGTCAGGATGTAAGAAAATTAACATGTTTATATTAATCATTGACTAGATTTACTGATATTCATTTTAAACAAAAGTAAACATTCTTTTTTCCCCACAACATTGCAGAACCTTTTTCATTACCACTTTCAGTTTTTATTAGGTCACCTGAGGCAAAGTGAAGGACCTAAATTAATTACAAATTTTAAAGATCCCAGGCTGCCCAGAACCCTATCCAGATATGGTAGAATCCAATACACTTTGTGGATGGAAGGGTCCAGGCCCCAGGGTTTCACATTTAGCAAAGTTTATTTCCCTTATCTATAGTAATCGTAACCTTGATGCCCTAGAAATTAAGATCTTGATAAGTTTGTGAAGTTTGCATTCAATCCTCAAGTAATGAAGCCGCTAAAGTGGTGACAAAACCCACACCCACTCCACACACACATCTCTGAATTAAAAACATTAGCTTAATCTATGATGGAGCTGAAAAAATCTGACCCACCAGCATTAGGTGTTTGCTTCTTACATGACTGTAGCAGCATAAATCCTAAAATCACGCACTTTGTTGAATATAAATTGATTTAGTTATGTGGTATACCATTCAAAACGTGGATTCGTATTTTTTTTTCCATAAACAACAAAACTGACTACATCAAAAATTCAGGTGACCGTCAGGTGCCACGGGCCTCTTGTTTTTGTTTTGTTTAAGCTTTGCTCTCCATGCTTGTTGCCGGCTCCTCAGTACCTTCAAGGTAGGTAGTCCAGTGCTGCAACTCAATGACAGGAACTAAAATGGGGTCGTGTGGGGATCTTTCTTGCACTCATCTCATCTATCGTCGTCTCTGAGCCCAGCCAGCCTCCAGTTGCGGGCCAATATTAATCTTTTACTGTAATATTTTCTCTAATATTCATCTTTTACTGCAAAATTTTAGCTCTAACATTCACATTTTACTGCAGTATTTTTGCTCTAATATTCATCTTTTACTGCAGTATTTTAGCTTTAATATTCGCATTTTTCTGTAGTATTTTCATCTTTTTTGCAGTATTTTAGCTCTAATATTCACATTTTACTGCAGTATTTTAGCTCTAATATTCATCATTTACTGCAGTGTTTTAGCTCTAATATTCATCCAGTCTCCGTCTCTCTCTCTGTGTCTGTCTCTCTGTCTGTGTCTCTCTTTCTCTGTCTGTTGTGTCTGTCTCTGTCTCTCTCTGTGTATCTCTCTGTCTATCTCTCTGTCTGTCCCTCTCTCTGTCAGTCTGTCTGTCTCTGTCTGTCTGTCTGTCTGTCTGTGTCTCTCTGTCTGTCTCTCTCCCTCTCTGTCTGTGTCTCTCTTTCTCTCTGTCTTTCTCTCTCTCCCTCTCTGTTTCTCTCTGTCGGTGTTTGTATGTGTCTCTGTCTGTCTGTCAGTCTGTCTCTCATTGTCTCTCTCTCTCGGTGTCTCTCTCTCTCTCTGTCTGTGTCTTTGTTTGTCTCTCTTGGTCTGTGTCTCTCTCTCTCTGTCTCAGTCTGTGTGTGTGTTTCACTGTGTTTGTGTCTCTCTGTTTATCTGCCTTTCTGTGTCTGTTGGTCTGTGTCTCTCTCTCTCTGTCTGTCCTCTAGCTGCAGGCTCCTGTTGCCCCGGTCTCTGAGCACTGCCGGCCGGCTGGTTGGCTGGCTGGCTCCCTCCTGTTGCCCCGGTCTGAGAACCCAGCGCTGTGTTGTTGCCCCGATATGAGAGCACAGTGCTGTCTTGTTGCCCCGGTCTGAGAGCACAGCGCTGTCCTGTTGCCCCGGTCTGAGAACAGAGTGCTGTCTTGTTGCCCCGGTCTGAGAGCACAGCACTGTCTTGTTGCCCCGGTCTGAGAGCCCAGCGCTCTCCTGTTGCCCCGGTCTGAGAGCACAGTGCTGTGTTGTTGCCCCGGTCTGAGAGCACAGCGCTGTCTTGTTGCCCCGGTCTGAGAGCACAGCGCTGTCTTGTTGCCTCGGTCTGAGAGCACAGTGCTGTCCTGTTGCCCCGGTCTGAAAACAGAGTGCTGTCTTGTTGCCCCGGTCTGAGAGCACAGCGCTGTCCTGTTGCCCCGGTCTGAGAACAGAGTGCTGTCTTGTTGCCCCGGTCTGAGAGCACAGCACTGTCTTGTTGCCCCGGTCTGAGAGCCCAGCGCTCTCCTGTTGCCCCGGTCTGAGAGCACAGTGCTGTGTTGTTGCCCCGGTCTGAGAGCACAGCGCTGTCTTGTTGCCCCGGTCTGAGAGCACAGCGCTGTCTTGTTGCCCCGGTCTGAGAGCACAGCGCTGTCTTGTTGCCCCGGTCTGAGAGCCCAGCGCTCTCCTGTTGCCCCGGTCTGAGAGCACAGCGCTGTCCTGTTGCCCCGGTCTGAGAATAGAGTGCTGTCTTGTTGCCCCAGTCTGAGAGCACAGCGCTGTCTTGTTGCCCTGGTCTGAGAGCACAGTGCTCTGCTGTTGCCCCGGTTTGAGAGCACAATGCTGCCTTGTTGGCCCGGTATGAGAGTACAGTGCTGTCTTGTTGCCCTGGTCTGAGAGCCCAGCCCTCTCCTGTTGCTGGGCTGTTGTCACCTCCGCTGTCTTGGGTTCTCTGAACTCTGTCTGTCTTTCTCTCTGACCTTTGTCTGTCTGTCTGTCTGTCTCTGCTCTCTGTCCGTTTGTCTCTCTGAGCTCTGGTCGCCTCCGCTGTCTTGGGTTCTCCGGGCTGTGGTCGCCTCCGCTGTCTTGGGTTCTCTGAGCTCTGGTCGCTTCCGCTGTCTTGGGTTCTCCGGGCTGTGGTCGCTTCCGCTGTCTTGGGTTCTCCGGGCTGTGGTCGCCTCCCCTGTCTTGGGTTCTCTAAACTCTGTCTTTCTCTCTGCCCTTTGTCTGTCTGTCCGCTTGACCTCTGGTGGCCTCCGCTGTTTTCGGATCTCTGAACTCTTTCGATCTGTCTCTCTCTCTGAGCTTTTTCTGTCTGTCTGTCTGTCTCTTTGATCTCTGTCTGTTTATGGCTTTGAGCTTTGTCTGTCTGTCTGTCTCTGCTCTCTGTCTGTTTGTCTCTTTGAGCTCTGGTCGCTTCCGCGGTCTTGGGTTCTCTGGGCTGTGGTCGCCTCCGCTGTCTTGGGTTCTCCGTGCTGTGGTCGCTTCCGCTGTCTTGGGTTCTCCGGGCTGTGGTCGCCTCCGCTGTCTTGGATTCTCCGGGCTGTGGTCTCTTCCGCTATCTTGGGTTGTCCGGGCTGTTGTCGCCTCCGCGGTCTTGGGTTCTCCGGGCTGTGGTTGCTTCCGCTGTCTTGGGTTCTCCGGGCTGTGGTCGCCTCCGCTGTCTTGGGTTCTCCGGGCTGTGGTCGCCTCCGCTGTCTTGGGTTCTCTAAACTCTGTCTTTCTCTCTGACCTTTGTCTGTCTTTCCCTTTGACCTCTGGTGGCCTCCGCTGTTTTCGGATCTCTGAACTCTTTCTATCTGTCTCTCTCTCTGAGCTTTTTCTGTCTGTCTGTCTCTTTGACCTCTGTTTGTTTATGTCTTTGAGCTTTCCCTTTCTGTCTGTCTCTGCTCTCTGTCTGTTTGTCTCTCTGAGCTCTGGTTGCTTCCGCTGTCTTGGGTTCTCCGGGCTCTGGTCGCTTCCCCTGTCTTGGGTTCTTCAGACTGTGATTTCCTCTGCTGTCTTGGGTTCTCCGGGCTGTGGTCGCCTCCGCTGTCTTGGGTTCTCTGTGTTGTGGTCGCCTCTGCTGTGTTGGGTTCTCCGTGTTGTGGTCGCCTCCGCTGTCTTGGGTTCTCCGGGCTGTGGTCGCCTCCGCTGTCTTGGGTTCTCCGGGCTGTGGTCACCTCCGCTGTCTGGGTTCTCTAAACTCTGTCTTTCTCTCTGACCTTTGTCTGTCTGTCCCCTTGACCTCTGGTGGCCTCCGCTGTTTTCGGATCTTTGATCTCTTTCTATCTTTCTCTCTCTCTGAGCTTTTTCTGTCTGTCTGTCTCTGCTCTCTGTCTGTTTTTCTCTCTGAGCTCTGGTCGCCTCCCCTGTCTTGGGTCCTCCGGGCTGTGGTCGCCTCCGCTGTCTTGGGTTCTCCGGGCTGTGGTCGCCTCCGCTGTCTTGGGTTCTCCCGGCTGTGGTCGCTTCCGCTGTCTTGGGTTCTCCGGGCTGTGGTCGCTTCCGCCTTCTTGGGTTCTCTAGGCTGTGGTCGCCTCCCCTGTCTTGGGTTCTCCGGGCTGTGGTCGCCTCCACTGTCTTGGGTTCTCCGGGCTGTGGTCACCTCCGCTGTCGTGGGTTCTCAGTGCTGTGTTCGCCTCCGCTGTCTTGGGTTCTCCGTGTTGTGGTCGCCTCCGCTGTCTTGGGTTCTCCGGGCTGTGGTTGCCTCCGCTGTCTTGGGTTCTCCGGGCTGTGGTCGCTTCCGCTGTCTTGGGTTCTCCGGGCTGTGGTCGCCTCCGCTGTCTTGGGTTCTCCGGGCTGTGGTCACCTCCGCTGTCTTGGGTTCTCAGTGCTGTGTTCGCCTCTGCTGTCTTGGGTTCTCCGGGCTGTGGTCGCCTCTACTGTCTTGGGTTCTCCGGGCTGTGGTCGCCTCCGCTGTCTTGGGTTCTCCGTGCTGTGGTCGCTTACGCTGTCTTGGCTTCTCCGGGCTGTGGTCGCCTCCGCTGTCTTGGGTTCTCCGTGCTGTGGTCGCTTCCGCTGTCTTGGGTTCTCCGGGCTGTGGTCGCCTCCGCTGTCTTGGGTTCTCCGGACTGTGGTCGCCTCCGCTGTCTTGGGTTCTCCGGACTGACTCTTTCTCTCTCTCTGAGCTTTTTTTGTCTGTCTGTCTCTTTGACCTGTCTGTTTATGTCTTTGAGCTTTGTCTGTCTGTCTGTCTGTCTCTGCTCTCTGTCTCTTTTTCTCTCTGAGCTCTGGTCGCCTCCACTGTCTTGGGCTCTCCGGGCTCTGGTCGCTTCCGCCTTCTTGGGTTCTCCGGGCTGTGGTCGCCTCCCCTGTCTTGGGTTCTCAGTGCTGTGTTCGCCTCCGCTGTCTTGGGTTCTCCGGGCTGTGGTCGCCTCTGCCATCTTGGGTTCTCCGGGCTGTGGTCGCCTCCGCTGTCTTGGGTTCTCCGGGCTGTGGTCGCTTCCGCTGTCTTGGGTTCTCCGGGCTGTGGTCGCCTCCGTTGTCTTGGGTTCTCTAAACTCTGTCTTTCTCTCTGACCTTTGTCTGTCTTTCCCCTTGACCTCTGGTGGCCTCCACTGTTTTCGGATCTTTGATCTCTTTCTATCTGTCTCTCTCTCTGACCTTTTTCTGTCTTTCTGTCTGTCTCTGCTCTCTGTCCGTTTGTCTCTCTGAGCTCTGGTCGCCTCCGCTGTCTTGGGTTCTCCGGGCTGTGGTCGCCTCCGCTGTCTTGGGTTCTCCGGGCTGTGGTCGCTTCCGCTGTCTTTGGTTCTCCGGGCAGCGGTCGCTTCCGCTGTCTTGGGTTCTCCGGGCAGCAGTCGCCTCCTCTGTCTTGGGTTCTCTGGTCTGTGGTCGCCTCCGCTGTCTTGGGTTCTCCTGGCTGTGGTCGCTTCCGCTGTCTTGGGTTCTCCGGGCTGTGGTCACCTCCGCTGTCTTGGGTTCTCAGTGCTGTGTTCGCCTCTGCTGTCTTGGGTTCTCCGGGCTGTGGTCGCCTCTACTGTCTTGGGTTCTCCGGGCTGTGGTCGCCTCCGCTGTCTTGGGTTCTCCGTGCTGTGGTCGCTTACGCTGTCTTGGCTTCTCCGGGCTGTGGTCGCCTCCGCTGTCTTGGGTTCTCCGTGCTGTGGTCGCTTCCGCTGTCTTGGGTTCTCCGGGCTGTGGTCGCCTCCGCTGTCTTGGGTTCTCCGGACTGTGGTCGCCTCCGCTGTCTTGGGTTCTCCGGACTGTGGTCGCTTCTGCTGTCTTGGGTCCTCCTGGCTGTGGTCGCCTCCGCTGTCTTGGGTTCTCCGGGCTGTGGTCGCCTCCGCTGTCTTGGGTTCTCCGGGCTGTAGTTTCCTCCGCTGTCTTGGGTTCTCCGTGCTGTGTTCGCTTCCGCTGTCTTGGGTTCTCCGGGCTGTGGTCGCCTCCGCTGTCTTGGTTTTTCCGGGCTGTGCTCGTCTCCGCTGTCTTGGGTTCTCCGGGCTGTGGTCGCCTCCGCTGTCTTGGTTTTTCCGGGCTGTGCTCGTCTCCGCTGTCTTGGGTTCTCCGGGCTGTGGTCGCCTCCGCTGTCTTGGGTTCTCTAAACCATGTCTTTCTCTCTTACCTTTGTCTGTCTGTCACCTTGACCTCTGGTGGCCTCCGCTGTTTTCGGATCTTTGATCTCTTTCTATCTTTCTCTCTCTCTGAGCTTTTTTTGTCTGTCTGTCTCTTTGACCTGTCTGTTTATGTCTTTGAGCTTTGTCTGTCTGTCTGTCTGTCTCTGCTCTCTGTCTCTTTTTCTCTCTGAGCTCTGGTCGCCTCCACTGTCTTGGGCTCTCCGGGCTCTGGTCGCTTCCGCCTTCTTGGGTTCTCCGGGCTGTGGTCGCCTCCCCTGTCTTGGGTTCTCAGTGCTGTGTTCGCCTCCGCTGTCTTGGGTTCTCCGGGCTGTGGTCGCCTCTGCCATCTTGGGTTCTCCGGGCTGTGGTCGCCTCCGCTGTCTTGGGTTCTCCATGCTGTGGTCGCTTCCGCTGTCTTGGGTTCTCCGGGCTGTGGTCGCCTCTGCTGTCTTGGGTTCTCCGGGCTGTGGTCGCTTCCGCTGTCTTGGGTTCTCCGGGCTGTGGTCGCCTCCGCTGTCTTGGGTTCTCCGGGCTGTGGTCGCTTCCGCTGTCTTGGGTTCTCCGGGCTGTGGTCGCCTCCGCTGTCTTGGGTTCTCTAAACTCTGTCTTTCTCTCTGACCTTTGTCTGTCTGTCCCCTTGACCTCTGGTGGCCTCCACTGTTTTCGGATCTTTGATCTCTTTCTATCTGTCTCTCTCTCTGACCTTTTTCTGTCTTTCTGTCTGTCTCTGCTCTCTGTCCGTTTGTCTCTCTGAGCTCTGGTCGCCTCCGCTGTCTTGGGTTCTCCGGGCTGTGGTCGCCTCCGCTGTCTTGGGTTCTCCGGGCTGTGGTCGCTTCCGCTGTCTTTGGTTCTCCGGGCAGCGGTCGCTTCCGCTGTCTTGGGTTCTCCGGGCAGCAGTCGCCTCCTCTGTCTTGGGTTCTCTGGTCTGTGGTCGCCTCCGCTGTCTTGGGTTCTCCTGGCTGTGGTCGCTTCCGCTGTCTTGGGTTCTCCCGGCTGTGGTCGCCTCCGGTGTCTTGGGTTCTCCGGGCAGCGGTCGCCTCCGCTGTCTTGGGTTCTCCGGGCAGCGGTTGCCTCCGCTGTCTTGGGTTCTCCGGGCTGTGGTCGCTTCCGCTGTCTTGGGTTCTCCGGGCTGTGGTCGCCTCCACTGTCTTGGGTTCTCCGGGATGTGGTCACCTCCGCTGTCTTGGGTTCTCAGTGCTGTGTTCGCCTCTGCTGTCTTGGGTTCTCCGGGCTGGGGTCGCCTCTACTGTCTTGGGTTCTCCGGGCTGTGGTCGCCTCCGCTGTCTTGGGTTCTCCGTGCTGTGGTCGCTTACGCTGTCTTGGGTTTTCCGGGCTGTGGTCGCCTCCGCTGTCTTGGGTTCTCCGTGCTGTGGTCGCTTCCGCTGTCTTGGGTTCTCCGGGCTGTGGTCGCCTCCGCTGTCTTGGGTTCTCCGGACTGTGGTCGCTTCCGCTGTCTTGGGTTCTCCTGGCTGTGGTCGCCTCCGCTGTCTTGGGTTCTCTGGGCTGTGGTCCCTTCCGCTGTCTTGGGTTCTCCGGGCTGTGGTCGCCTCCGCTGTCTTGGGTTCTCCGGGCTGTGGTCGCCTCTGCTGTCTTGGGTTCTCTAAACTCTGTCTTTGTCTCTGACCTTTGTCTGTCTGTCCCCTTGAACTCTGGTGGCCTCCGCTGTTTTCGGATCTCTGAACTCTTTCGATCTGTCTCTCTCTCTGAGCTTTTTCTGTTTGTCTGTCTCTTTGACCTCTGTCTGTTTATGTCTTTGACCTTTGTCTATCTGTCTGTCTCTGTTCTCTGTCTGTTTTTCTCTCTGAGCTCTGGTCGCCTCCGGTGTCTGGGGTTCTCCGGGCTGTGGTCGCTTCCGCTGTCATTGGTTCTCCAGGCAGCGGTCGCTTCCGCTGTCTTGGGTTCTCTGGGCAGCGGTCGCCTCCTCTGTCTTGGGTTCTCCGGTCTGTGGTCGCCTCCGCTGCCTTGGGTTCTCCGGGCTGTGGTCACTTCCGCTGTGTTGGGTTCTCCGGGCAGCGGTAGCCTCCGCTGTCTTTGGTTCTCCGGGCTGTGGTCGCCTCCGATGTCTTGGGTTCTCCGGGCTGTGGTCGCCTCCGCTGTCTTGGGATCTCTAAACTCTGTCTTTTTCTCTCACCTTTGTCTGTCTGTCCCCTTGACCTCTGGTGGCCTCCGCTGTTTTCGGTTCTCTGAACTCTTTCCATCTTTCTCTCTCTCTCTGAGCTTTGTCTGTCTGTCTGTCTGTTTGACCTCTGTCTGTCTACCTCTTTGAGCTTTGTCTGTCTTTCTGTCTCTGCTCTCTGTCTGTTTGTCTCTCCGAGCTCTGGTCGCTTCCGCTGTCTTGGGTTCTCTGAGCTCTGGTCGCTTCCGCTTTCTTGGGTTCTCCGGGCTCTGGTCGCTTCCCCTGTCTTGGGTTCTCCGGACTGTGGTCGCCTCCGCTGTCTTGGGATCTCCGGGCTGTGATCGCCTCCGCTGTCTTGGGTTCTCCAGACTGTGGTCACCTCCGCTGTCTTGGGTACTCCGGGCTGTGGTCGCTTCCGCTGTCTTCGGTTCTCCAGGCTGTGGTCGCTTCCGCTGTCTTGGGTTCTCCGGGCAGCGGTCGCCTCCGCTGTCTTGGGTTCTCCGGGCTGTGGTCGCTTCCGATGTCTTGGGTTCTCCGTGCTGTGGTCGCTTCCGCTGTCTTGGGTTCTCCGGGCTGTGGTCGCCTCCGCTGTCTTGGATTCTCCGGGCTGTGGTCTCTTCCGCTGTCTTGGGTTGTCCGGGCTGTTGTCGCCTCCGCGGTCTTGGGTTCTCCGGGCTGTGGTCGCTTCTGCTGTCTTGGGTTCTCCGGGCTGTGGTCGCCTCCGCTGTCTTGGGTTCTCCGGGCTGTGGTCGCTTCCGCTGTCTTGGGTTCTCCGGGCTGTGGTCGCCTACGCTGTCTTGGGTTCTCCGGGCTGTGGTCGCCTCTGCTGTCTTGGGTTCTCTAGACTCTGTCTTTCTCTCTGACCTTTGTCTGTCTGTCCCCTTGACCTCTGGTGGCCTCCACTGTTTTCGGATCTTTGATCTCTTTCTATCTGTCTCTCTCTCTGACCTTTGTCTGTCTGTCTGTCTGTCTCTGCTCTCTGTCCGTTTGTCTCTCTGAGCTCTGGTCGCCTCCGCTGTCTTGGGTTCTCCGGGCTGTGGTCGCCTCCGCTGTCTTGGGTTCTCCGGGCTGTAGTTTCCTCCGCTGTCTTGGGTTCTCCGTGCTGTGGTCGCTTCTGCTGTCTTGGGTTCTCCGGGCTGTGGTCGCCTCCGCTGTCTTGGGTTCTCTAAACCATGTCTTTCTCTCTTACCTTTGTCTGTCTGTCCCCTTGACCTCTGGTGGCCTCCGCTGTTTTCGATCTTTGATCTCTTTCTATCTTTCTCTCTCTCTGAGCTTTTTTTGTCTGTGTGTCTCTTTGACCTGTCTGTTTATGTCTTTGAGCTTTGTCTGTCTGTCTGTCTGTCTCCGCTCTCTGTCTGTTTTTCTCTCTGAGCTCTGGTCGCCTCCGCTGTCTTGGGCTCTCCGGGCTCTGGTCGCTTCCGCCTTCTTGGGTTTTCCGGGCTGTGGTCGCCTCCCCTGTCTTGGGTTCTCAGTGCTGTGTTCGCCTCCGCTGTCTTGGGTTCTCCGGGCTGTGGTCGCCTCTGCCGTCTTGGGTTCTCCGGGCTGTGGTCGCCTCCGCTGTCTTGGGTTCTCCATGCTGTGGTCGCTTCCGCTGTCTTGGGTTCTCCGGGCTGTGGTCGCCTCCGCTGTCTTGGGTTCTCCGGGCTGTGGTCGCTTCCGCTGTCTTTGGTTCTCCGGGCAGCGGTCGCTTCCGCTGTCTTGGGTTCTCCGGGCAGCGGTCGCTTCCGCTGTCTTGGGTTCTCCGGTCTGTGGTCGCCTCCGCTGTCTTGGGTTCTCCTGGCTGTGGTCGCTTCCGCTGTCTTGGGTTCTCCCGGCTGTGGTCGCCTCCGGTGTCTGGGGTTCTCCGGGCTGTGGTCGCTTCCGCTGTCTTTGGTTCTCCGGGCAGCGGTCGCTTCCGCTGTCTTCGTTTCTCCGGGCTGTGGTCGCCTCCGCTGTCTTGGGTTCTCCGGGCTGTGGTCGCCTCCGCTGTCTTGGGTTCTCCGGGCTGTGGTCGCCTCCGCTGTCTTGGGTTCTCCGGGCTGTGGTCGCCTCCGCTGTCTTGGGTTCTCTAAACTCTGTCTTTTTCTCTCACCTTTGTCTGTCTGTCCCCTTGACCTCTGGTGGCCTCCGCTGTTTTCGGTTCTCTGAACTCTTTCCATCTTTCTCTCTCTCTCTGAGCTTTGTCTGTCTGTCTGTCTGTCTGTTTGACCTCTGTCTGTCTACCTCTTTGAGCTTTTTCTTTCTGTCTGTCTCTGCTCTCTGTCTTTTTGTCTCTCCGAGCTCTGGTCGCTTCCGCTGTCTTGGGTTCTCTGAGCTCTGGTCGCTTCCGCTTTCTTGGGTTCTCCGGGCTGTGGTCGCCTCCGCTGTCTTGGGTTCTCTAAACTCTGTCTTTGTCTCTGACCTTTGTCTGTCTGTCCCCTTGACCTCTGGTGGCCTCCGCTGTTTTCGGATCTCTGAACTCTTTCTATCTGTCTCTCTCTCTGAGCTTTTTCTGTTTGTCTGTCTCTTTGACCTCTGTCTGTTTATGTCTTTGACCTTTGTCTATCTGTCTGTCTCTGCTCTCTTTCTGTTTTTCTCTCTGAGCTCTGGTCGCCTCCGCTTTCTTGGGTTCTCCGGGCTTTGGTCGCCTTCCCTGTCTTGGATTCTCCGGTCTGTGGTCGCCTCCGCTGTCTTGGGTTCTCCTGGCCGTGGTCGCTTCCGCTGTCTTGGGCTCTCTGAGCTCTGGTCGCTTCCGCTGTCTTGGGTTCTCTGAGCTCTGGTAGCTTCCGCTTTCTTGGGTTCTCCGGACTGTGGTCGCCTCCGCTGTCTTGGGATCTCCGGGCTGTGATCGCCTCCGCTGTGTTGGGTTCTCCGGGCTGTGGTCGCTTCCGCTGTCTTTGGTTCTCCGGGCAGCGGTCGCTTCCGCTGTCTTGGGTTCTCCGGTCTGTGGTCGCCTCCGCTGCCTTGGGTTCTCCGGGCTGTGGTCGCTTCCGCTGTCTTGGGTTCTCCGGGCAGCGGTCACCTCCGCTGTCTTGGGTACTCCGGGCTGTGGTCGCTTCCGATGTCTTCGGTTCTCCGGGCTGTGGTCGCTTCCGCTGTCTTGGGTTCTCTGGGCTGTGGTCGCCTCCGCTTTCTTGGGTTCTCCGGGCTGTGGTCGCCTCCGCTTTCTTGGGTTCTCCGGGCTCTGGTCGCTTCCGTTGTCTTGGGTTCTCCGGGCAGCGGTCACCTCCTCTGTCTTGGGTTCTCCGGTCTGTGGTCGCCTCCGCTGCCTTGGGTTCTCCGGGCTGTGGTCGTTTCCGCTGTCTTGGGTTCTCCGGGCAGCGGTCACCTCCGCTGTCTTGGGTACTCCGGGCTGTGGTCACTTCCGCTGTCTTCGGTTCTCCAGGCTGTGGTCGCTTCCGCTGTCTTGGGTTCTCCGGGCAGCGGTCGCCTCCGCTGTCTTGGGTTCTCCGGGCAGCTGTCGCCTCCGCTGTCTTGGGTTCTCCGGGCTGTGGTCGCTTCCGCTGTCTTGGGTTCTCCGGGCTGTGGTCGCCTCCACTGTCTTGGGTTCTCCGGGCCTTGGTCAGCTCCGCTGTCTTGGGTTCTCAGTGCTGTGTTCGCCTATGCTGTCTTGGGTTCTCCGGGCTGGGGTCGCCTCTACTGTCTTGGGTTCTCCGGGCTGTGGTCGCCTCCGCTGTCTTGGGTTCTCCGTGCTGTGGTCGCTTACGCTGTCTTGGGTTTTCCGGGCTGTGGTCGCCTCCGCTGTCTTGGGTTCTCCGTGCTGTGGTCGCTTCCGCTGTCTTGGGTTCTCCGGGCTGTGGTCGCCTCCGCTGTCTTGGGTTCTCCGGACTGTGGTCGCTTCCGCTGTCTTGGGTTCTCCTGGCTGTGGTCGCCTCCGCTGTCTTGGGTTCTCCGGGCTGTGGTCGCTTCCGCTGTCTTGGGTTCTCCGGGCTGTGGTCGTCTCCGTTGTCTTGGGTTCTCCGTGCTGTGGTTGCTTCCGCTGTCTTGGGTTCTCTGAGCTCTGGTTGCTTCCGCTTTCTCTGGTTCTCCGGGCTCTGGTCGCTTCCCCTGTCTTGGGTTCTCCGGACTGTGGTCGCCTCCGCTGTCTTGGGATCTCCGGGCTGTGGTCGCTTCCGCTGTCTTGGGTTCTCCGGGCTGTAGTCGCCTCCGCTGTCTTGGGTTCTCCGGGCAGCGGTCGCCTCCGCTGTCTTGGGTTCTCCGGGCTGTGGTCGCTTCCGCTGTCTTGGGTTCTCTAAACTCTGTCTTTCTCTCTGACCTTTGTCTGTCTCTCCCCTCTACCTCTGGTGGCCTCCGCTGTTTTCGGTTCTCTGAACTCTTTCTGTGTGTCTCTCTCTCTGAGCTTTGTCTGTCTGTCAGTCTCTTTGACCTCTGTCTGTTTGTCTTTGAGCTTTGTCGGTTGTCTGTCTCTGCTCTCTGTCTGTTTTTCTCTCTGAGCTCTGGTCTTCTCTCTGAGGTCTGGTCGCCTCCGCTGTCTTGGGTTCTCCGGGCTCTGGTCGCTTCCGCCTTCTTGGGTTCTCCGGGCTGTGGTCGCCTCCCCTGTCTTGGGTTCTCCATGCTGGGGTCGCCTCCGCTGTCTTGGGTTCTCCGGGCTGTGGTCGCCTCCGCTGTCTTGGGTTCTCCGGGCTGTGGTCGCCTCCGCTGTCTTGGGTTCTCTAAACTCTGTCGTTTTCTCTCACCTTTGTCTGTCTGTCCCCTTGACCTCTGATGGCCTCCGCTGTTTTCGGTTCTCTGAACTCTTTCCATCTTTCTCTCTCTCTCTGAGCTTTGTCGGTCTGTCTGTCTGTCTTTCTGTTTGACGTCTGTCTGTCTACCTCTTTGAGCTTTGTCTGTCTGTCTGTCTCTGCTCTCTTTCTGTTTTTCTCTCTGAGCTCTGGTCGCCTCCGCTTTCTTGGGTTCTCCGGGCTGTGGTCGCCTCCGCTGTCTTGGGTTCTTTGGGCTGTGGTCGCCTCCGCTGTCTTGGGTTCTCCGGGCTGTGGTCGCCTCCGCTGTCTTGGGTTCTCCGTGCTGTGGTCGCTTCCGCTTTCTTGGGTTCTCCGGGCTGTGGTCGCCTCCGCTGTCTTGGGTTCTCCGGGCTGTGGTCGCCTCCGCTGTCTTGGGTTGTCCGGGCTGTGGTCGCCTCCGCTGTCTTGGGTTCTCCGGGCTGTGGTCGCTTCCGCTGTCTTGGGTTCTACGGGCTGTGGTCGCTTCCGCTGTCTTGGATTCTCCAGGCAGCGGTCGCCTCCGCTGTCTTGGGTTCTCCGGGCAGCGGTCGCTTCCGTTGTTTTGGGTTCTCCATGCTGTGGTCGCTTCCGCTGTCTTGGGTTCTCCGGGCTGTGGTCGCCTCCGCTCTCTTTTGTTCTCCGGGCTGTGGTCGCCTCCGCTGTCTTGGGTTCTCCGTGCTGTGGTCGCCTCCGCTGTCTTGGGTTCTCCGGGCTGTGGTCGCCTCCGCTGTCTTGGGTTCTCCGCGCTGTGGTCTCTTCCGCTGTCTTGGGTTCTCCGGGCTGTGGTCGCTTCCGCTGTCTTGGGTTCTCCGGGCAGCGGTCGCCTCCGCTGTCTTGGGTTCTCCGGGCAGCGGTCGCCTCCGCTGTCTTGGGTTCTCCGGGCTGTGGTCGCCTCCGCTGTCTTGGGTTCTTCGGGCTGTGGTCGCCTTCGCTGTCTTGGGTTCTCCGGGCTGTGGTCGCTTCTGCCGTCTTGGGTTCTCCGGGCTCTTGTCGCCTCCGCTGACTTGGGTTCTCCGGGCTGTGGTTGCCTCTGCTTTCTTGGGTTCTCCGGGCTGTGGTCGCCTCCTCTGTCTTGGGTTCTCCGTGCTGTGGTCGCTTCCGCTATCTTGGGTTCTCCAGGCTGTGGTCACCTCCGCTGTCTTGGGTTCTCCGGACTGTGGTCGTTTCCGGTGTCTTGGGTTCTCCGGGCTGTGGTCGCCTCCACTGTCTTGGGTTCTCTAAACTCTGTCTTTCTCTCTGACCTTTGTCTGTCTATCCCCCTGACCTCTGGTGGCCTCCGCTGTTTTCGGATCTCTGAACTCTTTCTGTCTGTCTCTCTCTCTGAGCTTTTTCTTTTTTTCTGTCTCTTTGACCTCTGTCTGTTCATGTCTTTGACCTTTGTCTGTCTGTCTGTCTCTGCTCTCTGTCTGTTTTTCTCTCTCAGCTCTGGTCGCCTCCGCTTTCTTGGGTTCTCCGGGCTGTGGTCGCTTCTGCTGTCTTGGGTTCTCCGGGCTGTGGTCGCCTCCGCTGTCTTGGGTTCTTTTGGTTGTGGTCGCCTCCGCTGTCTTGGGTTCTCTGGGCTGTGGTCGCCTGCGCTGTCTTGGGTTCTCCGTGCTGTGGTCGCTTCCGCTTTCTTGGGTTCTCCGGGCTGTGGTCGCCTCCGCTGTCTTGGGCTCTCCGGGCTGTGGTCGCCTCCGCTGTCTTGGGTTCTCCGGGCTGTGGTTCGCTCCGCTGTCTTGGGTTCTCCGGGCAGCGGTCGCCTCCGCTGTCTTGGGTTCTCCGGGCAGCGGTCGCTTCCGCTGTCTTGGGTTCTCCGTGCTCTGGTCGCTTCCGCTGTCTTGGGTTCTCCGGGCTGTGGTCGCCTCCGCTGACTTGGGTTCTGGCCGTGGTCGCTTCCGCTGTCTTGGGTTCTCCGGGCTGTGGTCGCCTCCGCTGTCTTGGGTTCTCCGGGCTGTGGTCGCCTCCGCTGTCTTGGGTTCTCCGGGCTGTGGTCGCCTCCCCTGTCTTGGGTTCTCCGGGTTGTGGTCGCCTCCGCTGTCTTGGGTTCTCCGGGCTGTGGTCGCCTCCGCTTTCTTGGGTTCTCCGTGCTGTGGTCGCCTCCGCTGTCTTGGGTTCTCCGGGCAGCGGTCGCCTCCGCTGTCTTGGGTTCTCCGGGCAGCTGTCGCCTCCGCTGTCTTGGGTTCTCCGTGCTGTGGTCGCTTTCGCTGTCTTGGGTTCTCCGGGCTGTGGTTTCCTCCGCTCTCTTGGGTTCTCCGGGCTGTGGTCGCTTCTGCTGTCTTGGGTTCTCCGGGCTGTGGTCGCCTCCGCTGTCTTGGGTTCTCCGGGCTGTGGTCGCTTCCGCTGTCTTGGGTTCTCCGGGCTGTGGTCGCCTCCGCTGTCTTGGGTTCTCCGGGCTGTGGTCGCCTCCTCTGTCTTGGGTTCTCCGGGCTGTGGTCGCATCCGCTGTCTTGGGTTCTCCGGGCAGCGGTCGCCTCCTCTGTCTTGGGTTCTCCGTGCTGTGGTCGCCTCCTCTGTCTTGGGTTCTCCGGGCTGTGGTCGCATCCGCTGTCTTGGGTTCTCCGGGCAGCGGTCGCCTCCGCTGTCTTGGGTTCTCCGGGCAGCGGTCGCCTCCTCTGTCTTGGGTTCTCCGTGCTGTGGTCGCCTCCGCTGTCTTGGGTTCTCCGGGCTGTGGTCGCCTCCGCTGTCTTGGGTTCTACGGGCTGTGGTCGCTTCCGCTGTTTTGCGTTCTCCGGGCTTTGGTCGCCTCCGCTGTCTTGGGTTCTCCGGGCTGTGGTCGCCTCCGCTGTCTTGGGTTCTCCGGGCTATGGTCGCCTCCGCTGTCTTGGGTTCTCTAAACTCTGTCTTTCTCTCTGACCTTTGTCTGTCTGTCCTCTTGACCTCTGGTGGCCTCCGCTGTTTTCGGATCTCTGAACTCTTTCTATCTGTCTCTCTCTCTGAGCTTTTTCTGTCTATCTGTCTCTTTGACCTCTGTCTGTTTATGTCTTTGAGCTTTGTCTGTCTCTCTCTCTCTGCTCTGTAACTAGCTAACAGCTGACTCTGTTTATGTGTGTGTCCAGCTGTCCAATTCAGTGCATCGTTACATCAGTAACTTCCAGATTGTAGACAACCTGAGTGACAGAGGCTCCCTGATCATTCACCTGTTCAAAGTAACATGACTGTATTTATAATTATTATTCTATATCATATCATTTTATGTTATTCATATGCTTTTCTTTTTTTTCCCAAGAAGCAGGTTTCTCAATGCTCAGTAAATAAGTCATTATGACCACAGTCAACAATCTGAGGCAGTTTTAGGCTATTACACAAAACCGGCTTATTGGCACCAAAGCCACGGTTCAGAACTCAGACTTGCTAAATCGGTGTTGGTGTCGTGCAGTGTAGGGCTGCAGCCGGAGTACTGACGATAGTTAGCAAGAGAGATCATATTTCTCCTATGCTGGTTTCTCTTCATTGGCTTCCTGTGAAATGTAGAATAGAATTCAAAATCCTTCTTCTGACATATAAAGCTCCTAACAACCAATCTCCATCATATCTTAAAGACCTGATGGTACCATATTATCCTAGCAGAACTCTTCGCTCTCAGACTGCAGGCTTACTTGGAGAAGCGACCTGTAACTTCTCTCTAAAAGTAGAATGGGAGGCAGAGCCTTCAGTTATCAGCTCCTCTCCTGTGGAACCAGCTCCCAGTTTGGGTTCCGGAGGCGGACACCCTCTCTAATTTTAAGACCAGGCTTAAACCTTCCTTTTTTGACAAATCTTATAGTTAGGACTGACTGGGGGACCCCGAGGGGGTCAGCTGGAGTCTTCCTCTTGGACGTCCCTTAGTTCTGCCCCTAGTTCTGCTGCTACAGGCCTAGGCTGCTGGAGGACCTCTCTGGATGCACTGAGCCCTTCTCTATCTAGCATTATATACAATGGTATACCATAAATATATATACCGTTATTGCATGACACTCACTCTGTTTCTCCCTGTGTCCTTTCTCCGAGTGTCCCTGATCCCAGAGCTGGATGCTTCAGATCTGTGGCGGTTCTCCCACCAACTGGCCTAATCTCCATCTGTGGGATGCTGCTGCTGCTGACCTTCCTCCAGCCCACTGCTTCCAGCTGCCCATTTCCATCAGTCTACTCTGCATCACCCTCACTACACTTGATTTGCTCGTCTACATATTTTTGAATTTACCACCAGCTATATATGTAGTATATTTAATGCCAGAGCCATACACCGTAGCAGTAAACTATAATCAGTTTCCAGCCCCGAGGGACATATGCGCAGATTTTTTTAAATACCATGTAGAAGACTATATACAGGAAGATGAGGTATCAGTTCTTGCACGTAGATATACAACAGTCCTTTATTACTCCCCAGGTCGGGGGAAATTTCCAGTGTTAGAGCAGCAAAAATCTTTCAGAGCAGCACTAACTACAGTTTGCTACAGTAAAGATAATAATTATAATAACAATGATATATATACAAGAATGAAAAATGAATAAATACCCTATTACTACACTATAAGTGACATCAGCATAAAGTGGCTTGTGGAATACATGTAATTGTAAAAGTGCAGAAAATGCCAGCAGTGCAAGGAGTTGTGGAGATTTTCTCAAAACAGGTGAGTCCCGTGAATATGACCAAAATATGAGATAAAACTACCAGAAACATGTACAAAACGACCAAAATATGATTGCTTGATAATGTATCGGTGTTGTTACTGATTATTGATCGGTTGCAGGGACAGAGATTTGTGTCTGAGTCTCTGCTGTCATCTAATCGCTCTCATGTAAGATCGTGTCACAGGAGGGGGCGCTACTGACCTCTTGTGGACACAGGCGGTAACGACACGACATTATTACTAACGGTATAGCTGGCGACATTACAGGTGAGCAGCACTTCCTGTTCATCTTCAACGTAAAAGCATCTTTCTTTATTGTACATTTTATGTCAAACGTATTACTAAGCGATTTTGGTCGATTCAGAAGGATCTCCGGTGTAAACCAAGTCGTATTTGACGACAGCTAGCTTCTCCACTTGCTCCGATTACTTTTGTTGTAGTCCGAGTCACGTCCAAACAGGAAATGAATCCACAACGTAGCTAATGACAATCTATAGCTGCGTCTGTGATGGCAGCGTTAGAGAGCTAGCAGCTAATCAGAAGCTAGCGACAAGCTAACTCCAGCGCTACCAGCAGCGTCTCTTTAAAAGGTGCTGATCACGATATCGGGCTGAAACATTAGACCTGGGACAGGAAACGGAGCTAGAGCTCTGTGTCTTGGAGAGAATTGATTTTAGAGCTACGCGTGTTAAGGTATTAGTCCGTGTCATAACAAACCCTCGTTAGCACTTCCGCTAGCTCGGCTAACACTTCCGGTCACGAATGCATCTGTACATTACCTATAACGTGTTCATTTTTGAACGTATAGTGACAACAAACACAATCTGAGGGAGTCGACAAGCTAGTGGTCCTTAAATAGATTTTGTTTCATACTGCAGATTCTTCTGAGTCTCACAAAACCACGTTTTAGCCTAAGAGCATTACGATAGTTTTACGTTGAAACAGGAAGTGCTGCTCATCTGTACTGTCGCCAGCTTTGCCTCAAATAATAATTAGTGTCGTTACCGCCTGTGTCCGCCAGAGGGGCAGTAGCGCCCCCTGCTCTGATAAGGATAAGGATAAACTTTATTGATCCCACAGTGGGTAAAGTTCACCGAGCTGCTTCACTGAGAAGAGTCTTTTAGTTTTCAGATAATATGATGGCGAAGAAAATGTGTTACTGCAGTAAAGATTCCACTGAATTATTATTTGATCCATGATCGAGAGCACTCGGTTCTTCTCCAGTTTGTTGCTGCTGTCGGGTGAACAGGTGAGCTCCAGGTGAACAGGTGATGTCAGCAGCAGGTCAGTCTGTGACTGGAGCAGTAAAACTCATCTACATGAAATTAAATGTTATGCTAATGTAGATGCACTCATGTGACATAAAGTGGACTAGGTTTAGAGCCAGGATTTTTAACTTTTGTATCTCTGTGTTCCCCCCGCTGATCTGAGCAGGTGGTACGTTCCACTCAGACACACTTGACGGGGTCAGACCACCAACACACAAGCCCCACCGCTGCAGTTTATTTAACCTTCAAGTAGCTTTATCGATATTTTCATGGTTTCTTCATCTTTGAATGAATGTTTTTGGCACTAAATGTGAACTTTTTAAACGGACTCTGCTCGTCAGATGGAGGAACGTCAGGGAGTTTTGTTGGAAGATTCAGGTGAGAGGAAACAGAAGTAGGATGTTAGACAGGACTGATCTGCTGTCCTATCTTCATCAGACACTGATGCTGTGGCTGAACGTCAGGTCAGATCAGATCAGCAGCACCTGATGTGCATCAAGAAACATCATGTTTCTTGATGCACATCAGGCTCCAGGTGGTTAGAATATACTCGACTTGTTCATTTAAAGTGTTTTCCTCAAAACTCGACCAGCTTCATTAGAGTAAATCGTCATGATGTCGTGGTCAGATAATACCAAAGAGGAGGTTTGTGCTTTCTCTGCTTGAGGCTTAGAGCAGTTAAAAATAACAAATTTGAAGTTCTTACAAATGAATAATTAAGAACAATCTCATCTGTTGTCAATCATGTTGGCACCGTCTGCAAAGATGAAGGCAGATAGAAGCACAAATGGGTGGTAATCAAGAAACATATTACCAAAAAAGATCACTAGAATTAAGCACAGGTTATTTTTTGATGATGTTGAAATCACATTGTGAAAAAAAAAAAACTCAGTTAAATTTTGATGATGCTATGAAAACATGGTAATTTAAGAAAAATAGAAGTACATCTAATGAATCACTGTAACCAAGAACAGAGTTGAGGAGCTTGTATTTTGAGAATTTGTAAGTTTGTGTGTCAATAATTCATGTATGTTAGTATATTGTCCAAAAAGGAATTAAAACGTCACTGTTTGGTATGTCGCCTTAACCCATTCATGCATGAATTATGATAACCTCAGTCAGGATTTTGTTTTCCCCCAATTGTTTTTATTCATCTTTAGGCATGAAAAACAAGGTTTGAACTTTATTTTATTTCAACCCATTTTTCTAAAAAATATATTTACATGTCCACTGAGATGGCCACCATGCATTTTGCTCTAGAAATATGGATTTAACAAACAAATGGATAAAATGATATACAGTGTATTGAACTGTGAAATGTGATGTGAACTATAAAATAAAATAATTGATGCATAAATAATTCAAACAGCATTGAGGGATTCACTCTCCTGTATAGATTCCCAAGTCTCTCAGATGACATATTTTCAAGAACAGCAGCAGTAATAGCCTAATTGTGGCCAATGAATTGTAGTTGAAATATAGCTGGTGATGCATGATGTGCACTTTAGTGGACATGAGATTAATCATAATTGCCTCCCAATATAACATCAATATTTGGAAAATTTTGCAATTGTATAACTACTTAGATGTTCCTCAATGTCACCATATTTTTCTTTCCTGCAAATGTCTCTTTTTTATAGAAGGCTTGAACAAAAGAAAATGAGCTACTTGGTGTTTCTGGCTGCCTGCCGGCCATCTTGGTTTGACTCTTTTTTTTTTTTTTTTTTTTTTTTTAAAGAATTTGCAATGGCTAGCCAATCACTGGCAGTGGAAGAAATGATGCAATAGGATCCACTGTAGTGGCTGATGTCCAACTATGCCATCAAAACTCATGCACATACAAGAAAACAGCTTTAGAAGAGCTGCACACTGTCATGACCTCTATGCATGGAAGGGTTAAAGGCATCAATAATGAACACAACACAAATAAATTGCTATCATATTACAATTCTGCATAATACACAGTGGAGAATCACAGTGATATTGTAATAATTGAAGGTATTTTTCTGCTGTTCTATCAAAAGTTGTCAGGAGAGGCAAAGAATTCTAAACTAAATAGTTACAGAGAAGAGGGGGAGAAATAAACTGATTTCAGAATGACGGAATGAGATCTATAACGAATGAAACACAGGTTTCAGGTAGTTTAGCTCCGCCCACTAAGACTGTCTCCGCCTGTCTTCTCTAACGTCCGCAGTTGAGACATAAACTCTGACTTGGTGACACTCAGACTCCCACTGGACTTTCCATTCAATTTACACATTTCTTCATATATGTATAAACACACACACACACACAGATAAAACTACCAGAAATACATATATATATAATATGACCAACATATGACAAAAAAATACCACAAATATGAATAAAATGACCAAAATATGAGATGAAACTACCATAAATATGAACAAAATGACCAAAATATGAGCTAAAACTACCAGAAATATGTACAAAATGACCAAAATACGATTGGTTGATAATGTATCAGTGTTATTATTGATTATTGATGGGTTGCAGGGACAGAGATTTGTGTCTGAGTCTCTGCTGCCATCTACTGGTCCATCAACAACATGACTTTTCCCAGATTTAATCCCAGAGTCCTGACTTGTTAGTAGAATGATGAAGAGGTCAGAGGTCACAGCATGCAGTGTAAAAGTTCCAGAGAAGACATTAACAGCAGATTGTGAATTTGTAATAGTTCCAGCCCCAGCCCGAGCGTTCATTTGTTTGCATCTATTGCACTACAGCTAATGTATAACAGCTCAATTTTTAGTGATGTATTTGAGCTAATGTATTATACCTACCGTGGGGTGGCTGTGGCTCAGGTGGTAGAGCGGGTCGTCCAATGATCGAAAGGTCGGCGTTTCGATTCCCACTCTGTCCTAGTCATGTGCTGTTGTGTCCTTGGGCAAGACACTTTACCCACCTGGCCTCCAGTGCTGCTACTCACACTGGAGTATGAATGCGTGTGAATGTTGGTGGTGGTCGGAGGGGCCGTAGGCGCAGATTGTCAGCCACGCTTCCGTCAATCTGCCCCAGGGCAGCTGTGACTACAAACGTAGTTTACCACCGCCGAGTGAGAATGTGTGAGTGAATGAATAAAAATAATATAAATCTTCTTGGAATCGTCCACTTCCTGTTTGTCAAAGTGGCCTTCTACCTGGACAGGTTTTGTTGGAGCTCATGGAACAAACATTTTGGGTAAGTGCACTTTAATATGGATGGATGACACTGAATTAGAGTCTGTTTTAATGAGACTGAGTTAAGATGTGTAGCTCTGTCATTAAATAGGAAATTATTTCTCAGAATTCACAGAGAAAGTCTGAAATGTTTGCTAGATTAACGTCCCACATGTTCTTTGGCTCAGCTAAAGCTAACTCTCTCCAACTTCTGGATCTCTTGAGTTGCTTGTTGTTAAAATATCTTGCTAGAGGTGCTGAAGCTAAGAAAGTCTGAGATGTTTGTTCAGAATAAGCTCATTCTCAAGTCTTATCTGAACTGTCCTCTTTTGTTTGAACTTTCCCTGAACTTAGGAGTTAATGACAGAGCAGCACATCCAGACTCAGTCTCATTTATGTAGAGATTAATCTTCAGTGTCATTCATTGATGTTAAAGTGCAGTTTTTCAAATGTTTGTTGCACATGCTCCCGACTAAACCAGTCCAGGTGGAAGACGATGTGAAGAGAAAGCTCCAGAGGATGAATATCACACATTTACATTGGAAATTAATGTCCTTTAATTAGACATTGTCATGCAAAAGTTGGATTTCCCCTTAATGATGTTCAAATCTTTGTTGAGTGTTTTGTTGATGTTGGTTTCTAAATGTTTTTTGACACTCGGCCCCAAAGATTAAAACCTTTTACGGCTCACAAGCTGCAACAAGTCACACATTATCAACTATCTTTCTGACTAAACTAAGATTAAAAAGTGAAAAACTGCCTGATTCCTGCATCATGAATGTAAATCTTTTTGTTTTTTATGACAGTAACCTGAATATATTTGGGTTTGACATTTTATAAACCATAACAAGAAATGAATTAGTGGAGAAAACAATCAACTGATTAATGGCCAAAGAAAATGTGTTTTCCAACATATATGGCTGAATTACTCCAACATTACAAGATACATACAGTTTTAATTCAATTTATTTATATAACACCAATTAGAGGTCAAATTGTCTCAAGACACTTTATTTTTATAGTAAGAAATTTAAACCTCTTGACTAATCCAATTTATATATTTATATTCTACCCAACATCCTGGACTAATGTCAGAATGTTTTTTCTTCTTTACAAGCTGCTCTGTGTCTTTGTTCAGGTTGAGAGGACTTTGGGTATTGAGGCTGCAAGATCCACCATCATCAATGAGGTTCAGTACACCATGGTCAACCACGGAATGAGCATCGACCGGCGTCACGTCATGCTTCTTGCTGATCTTATGTCCTATAAGGTATGAAACATTGCTCTCTCTCCCCGTGTGCGTTCATGAGTGTGTGTGTGTGTGTGTGTGTGTGTGTGTGTGTGTGTGTGTGTGTGTGTGTGTGTGTGTGTGTGTGTGTGTGTGTGTGTGCGCGCACACACACACTCACTACCGGTCAAAAGTTTTAGAACACCTAAATGTTTCCAGTTCTGTATTGGAAAGTATGCATGTTCATGTCTCATTGTACTCTGAAATGAAAGCATAGAACACATAAACAAATGATGTTCAAAAAAACCTATTTAGAAACCAAAATGTATTCTAAACTATTGACTCATCAAAGTAGCCGCCTTTGCCAGATACAACAGCTGAACACACTCGTGGCATTCTTTCCACAATAGAAATCAAATATTCTTCAGAAAGTTCTTCCCAACCCTGTTGCAGAAGTTCCCATAAATGTGTGGCACTTGTAGGTTGTTTTACTTTCACTCTTCTGTCCAATTCATCCCAAACCAGCTCCATGGGGTTGAAGTCTGGAGACTGTGCTGACACTCCCATGTTTTCAAGCTCATCGTCTGGTTCTTTGTTCCTAAAGTAGT
>NC_072769.1:0-17500 GCF_022539595.1 Amphiprion ocellaris
TAACTTTGAGCACCTGCCCCTCCAAAGGTCTCTGCACGGCCCTGCTCCCCTCCTCCCCCCAGCACCCCGTTTCTTTTTTCAAGGTATAACTTACAGAAATAAGTTAAATCAACACTGACGGTCCTGATAAAGTGATGTGGGACTGCTATTATTTTGAACACCACTGTAGATCTTCTTCCTCTCCAGCTCCGTCCATCTTCTTGGCTTCTATCTGCAGATCTCCACATTTATCCTCCAGCAGCCTCCAGAGATAACTTCACCAAACGCCGCCCCAGAGGCCGGTCGGGTCTTAGATCCGTCTGGAGGATGGACAACGTTTCAGTTTTAGGAACGTTAGATTCCTAAAACCCTAACCCTAATTCTAGAAGTTAAATGTGCTTAACAAGAAGATCACATCAACTTATTGCATACATTTTGAATCTTTTTGGGCAAATGTTTGGGTAATTTTATACAATTTAGTCAATTAGAAAAAGTTTTTGGATCATTTTGCACAAAGATTCCGCTTTTTTGAGCAAATCAAGTCATTTGGATTCATTTTGAACAGTTTCCAGTTATTTTAGTTGAACTTTTGCCAAATCTTGAGTAAAATTGGTGAAATTGTCTTAATTGTTGTTGAGTCCAAACAAGCAAATAGAAGAAGAGATACCTCAATTTGAATTCACTTCAATTTGAATTCACTTTTTAATCCACTTATGCACAAATTCTTAATCTTTTTGGAAAAATCATGGGTAATTTCAGATAATTTCAAGTCAGTTTGTCAAAGTTTGATCTCATTAGGAGAAATTTGTGAGTAATTTTGCACCAAGTTTCATCTTTTTTGTCATTTTCAGACAGTTTACAGTTCAAAGAAATGTTAAAATGTTTGTGAATAACATTCACAACAAAATCAACTAAAATCCAGCAAATTTTGCAGATTTTTTTATGAATGCTCTTAAAGAAAGCATTACAAGTTTTATTGATATATATATATATATATATATATATATATATATATATATATATATATATATATATATATATATATATATATATATATATATATATATATATATATATAAAAATAAAAAATCACTGGCAATTTTTAGGATTTTTTTGGAAGATTTTTACTCATTTTTTAAATATATTTACAAGATTTTTCTTGCCAAATTTAGGAAATTTTTTATGAATAAAACTTTTAAAGGAAACTTTTAAGGAGTTATTGCAATTTTCTTCCTGAAGGTTTTGCAAAATATTCAGAAATATGGGGATTTTTTTTTGCTGATTTTTTTCAGACAAGGTAACAATATTTTTTGGTGCCTGTAAATGAAGACAACAGGAAGGTTAAGTTAACTCGACTTGAATTCAGTTTTCTCTCACCTTCTTTATAAATTCCAGTGTAAACTCCACGTGATGTGAAGTTGATGCTACATTATGATGTTGACCCAGTTTGGTTGACAGAAATAAGCGATAAATTTCCTCTCAGAGTGCATAAATAGAGTGAACTCTTGGTCTGTGGAAACTCTGATCTGTTAAATGTGGCGGCTTCCCGTCCTTATTTTCTGCCTCGCTACATAAACGGAGCAGCATCACGTGACTCTGAGCGTTACTAACAGTTTACACCTGTTACCTGTAATCTGCCCGTTACCACGGCGTTGCAGTTGTCTGTTCAGGGTGAAGCTTCCAGGAGGGATTTAGGAGTTCAGTCTGTTCAGAGCTGGATTTCCTCACATCAGTGGGCTGGGAGGGTGAGGAGAGATGGAGGTTTTCAAATGTCAGGTCCAGAGAGATTAACAGACTCCCTCCAACATCCTCCAGTCTGGCAAAAAACGGAGTCGTTCTTTTCTCTCTGCAGACAAAGTTTTAATGCTGGAGAAGAGAGGAAAGTCTGAGTTAGAGCTCCGAATGTTAAAATACGCTCTGAAAAGCCAATAAAAGTCTGAGTTTATGTTAAAATACACTCTGAAAAGTCACCAAAAGCCTGAGTTTATGTTAAAATACAAACAGAAAAGTCACCAAAAGTCTGAGTTTATGTTAAAATCCAAACAGAAAAGTCACCAAAAGTCTGAGTTTATGTTAAAATACGCTCTGAAAAGTCACCAAAAGTCTCTCTGTTTGTGGATTTAACACTGAATCTAACATTAGATTTGAAGCCGGGTTAAATCAGAAACCAATACTTCAAATTAAATTTGTGGGGGTTCTTTGTTTCCCAAGTTATTTACATCTAATAGAATTTATACAATGAATTGTGTTTTACAAAAACCTATGGCGCAACACATTAGTAGAAATATGAGAAACAGCACCAGAAATAGCACTAAAAACAGAAACATACGGCTGTGGCACCTAGTGGGCAAATAAAACCCACAGTTACCACACTGCCCTCTATAAGCCTCTGTTCTAAACACATACTGCAGTAACACAAAAGCAGTTAGAAATATCTCATCATTAACCAACACAAAAACACAATGCATATAATAATACATTCATATTTCATGGAACTAAGAACATCATGATTGATCAGCTTGGGTCAAGATGGTGCCAGTGTGTGTGGCAGCTTGTCTCTCACTGTCAGTTTTGTTGATGATTTTATTGTAGTTCACCCTCGGCACTCAACAAATCAAGTCGCTGCTCATGTATGATGGACAAACGCTGCTGGAGCTTCGTTTCTCTGCTAAAGATGGAGTTACGCCCGCTGGGGGCTGGAGTGCAGCTTAAATGGGGGGCTCCAAGCCAAACAGGTTGGGAACCACTGCTCTAACTGTCGGTACTCCTCAGCACAGTACACGGACATAAAGTGGATTTTTAATGCAAATAACAAACAATTTACCACCCTGTCACTATATTTCATAATTCAGTCTTTCATAGCACGGTATTATTTACAGTTTCTTACTGTCCCAAAGAAACCAGTAACCCTTTGTTCTGTTCCCACCACTTCCAGTATCTTGCCCTTTGACCTCAAAACTACCCCCAGTACAACAATAACAATACGCCCCCTGCTGTCCAAAACGACAATCAGCAGAAGAGTCACAAACAGGGATTTCAGTGGTTTTCAGGATATTTACTTGCCTCTGTTTACCACCTGGTTACACCTGTATTAAAATTCAGGCCCAACAGCAGGAACTTTATGCATTTGGACACATTATGAGTCAAGACTGAAGTTTCCAGTGATTTTGTGCAGAACTTTAATTAGTTTTGGGCAAATTTTGTCATTTTGGTTGAATTTTAAGCTATTAAGTCATTTCAGACATTTTCAAGTCAGTTTTTATCATTTTGAGCAGGTCATGATACATTTTGGTTATGAGACAAATATTTTTAACTTGTTTTGGACAAATTTTGAGCTTTTAAGTCATTTCAGACATATTTAAGTCAGTTTTTATGTTTTGAGGAATTTTGTACAATATTTTAAGTTGTTTTTGACAAATTTAGATTTTTTTTAGTCTTTTCAAAGAATTTCAAGTCAGTTTTTTATCTTGCTTTGAGGTATTTTGCATAATATTGTAACTTGTTTAGACAAATTTCGAGCTTTTGAGTCATTTCAGAGTCAGTTTTTATTGTTTTTGAGCAGGTTTTGAGGCATTTTGCATGATGTTTTAACTTATTTTGAACACATTTGCCCTCATTTCTGTCTCCTTTTATTCCTTTTCTCTCTGCAGCAGATAATTTAATGAAATACTGGAAAAAAAAACATCCCATAGAACAAAAGCAAAGGACCCTAAAAACACAGGAAGCATAAAACCATCTGATACCCACAGCCAACGTTACCCCCCCCCCAGATATATGGAACACCCAAAATACACAAAAAGACACTGCACTGCACCCCATAGTGGACAGCATCAGATCAGTCACCTACAACCTTTATAAAGCTCTGGTAGAAATCATCAAACCCCTCCTTGGTACATCACAACATCACTGCAAGAACTCCAAATAACTGGACAAGAACTAAACCATATCACAGTAGAAAAAGAGGAGATATTCATATGACATGACATAGTTTCATTCATCACTAAAACCCCGTAGACGTCACATTACACATCGTACAGGAACGACTCATGAAGGACAGGACACTGAAAAAACACACAAACCTCCCAGTAGACGACATCATCACATTACTCCGGTTTATTGCCAAATCCACCTATTTTCAGTTGAAAGGAATAATCTACAGTCAGAAACCAGGTTTAGCAATGACACATCTGACCAGGTCATCATTGTAAAGGAGAAACTGTTCTCATCTGATCTTACCTGGTAAAATAAAGTTGAAAAAAAGATCCACTTTCAGCCATAATGAGTAACTTTTTCATGGAGGACCTGGAAACCAAAGCCATCCCCGCTTTGCAGACCCACACTCTGGAGAAGATACGTCCACGACATCCTGGAAATAATAAAATCTGGACACACACAAGAACTCACTGATCATCTGAACAACATGGACGACACGGGAAACATACAATCCACACAGGAAGAGGAAATAAACCAGACCATTTCATTCCTGGACATGAACATTCACCACAGAGAAGACAGCAGCATCAAAATAACAGTTTACAGGAAACCCACACACACGGACCAGAACCTCCTCTGGACATCAGAACATCCACAGAACACAAACTACCAGTTAGAACACTATTAGAACGGACCAGAACCTCCTCTGGACATCAGAACATCCACAGAACACAAACTACCAGTTAGAACACTATTAGAACGGACCAGAACCTCCTCTGGACATCAGAACATCCACAGAACACAAACTACCAGTTAGAACACTATTAGAACGGACCAGAACCTCCTCTGGACATCAGAACATCCACAGAACACAAACTACCAGTTAGAACACTATTAGAACGGACCAGAACCTCCTCTGGACATCAGAACATCCACAGAACACAAACTACCAGTAAGAACACTATTAGAATGGACCAGAACCTCCTCTGGACATCAGAACACCCACAGAACACAAACTACCAGTTAGAACACTATTAGAACGGACCAGAACCTCCTCTGGACATCAGAACATCCACAGAACACAAACTACCAGTTAGAACACTACTAGAACAGACCAGAACCTCCTCTGGACATCAGAACATCCACAGAACACAAACTACCAGTTAGAACACTACTAGAACAGACCAGAACCTCCTCTGGACATCAGAACATCCACAGAACACAAACTACCAGTTAGAACACTATTAGAACAGACCAGCATCATATCGATGATAAAGACAGACAGGAGGAGGAAAAACACATCAGAACTCACTCACACACTACCAATATCCCATATGGGCCATAAACAAAGGAAAACAACGAGCCAAAAACAAAGAGAAAAACTAAAACAAACAAAAACAAAACATACACAAAAACCAGACAATAAAAATGAAGACATAATCAGCATTCCATATATCCGAGGGACAACAGAACCCATACATCGCATAATGAGAAAACACAACATCAACACAGCAGTAGAACCATATAGAAAACTGCAGCAGCTATTAGTCCATCCAAAAGACAAAAAATGCAACATCATATATGAAACTCCGTGTAAATCATGCGATAAAACATACACTGGAGAAACTGGAAGATCATTCAACACAAGAAGAAAGGAACAGCAGACAGAATAAAGGAAACAGCTGGACGACTCACAAGAAGACAAAAAGAAAAAGCAGATGAAGAAAACAAAAAAATCAGCCATCAGGGACCACTGTAAAAGAAACAAGCACATCATGGACTGGGACAGGGGGAGGATTTAACATCAGAGACCAACAAACACAAACCATGGATTAAGGAGGCCTTAGAGACCAGGAAGTGTTGTAGTTTTCCATTCCATTGTACAGTATACACTGTTGTTTCTCTTCAAAAATGCATTTAAAGCTACTTTCTGCACATTTCTGGTACTTTCTTAGGATACAGAAGTACTATCTCTTGCTAAATAAATAATGTTTACACCTATGCAGTACCTTTAGCAACAATAATAGTGATAATTATTGAGTCCATGTTGGACTTCTATTCACTAACCCTCAGAGCAGAATGAGGCGTGCACGGAGTCACCTGATATCTAGAGTCATCTACCGGTGATGGAGGGTTTAATCAGACACACCTGAAGCCAAATGGCAGAAATATAAGTCCACTGCATTACCATAATCTCATAAACTGATATATATGTATGTATATATATATATATATATATATATGTATATATATATATATATATATATATATTATATATATATATATATATATATATATATATATATAATATATATATATATATATACATACAAATGTCATCTGTTACCCTGGAAGTGGAACCTACTGGTGATAAAATAAAACAGAATCACAGAAAGCAGGTTTGATGCAGTTCTTCATCCTTTTTACTTTCAGTACAGCCCATGGTCCGTTGTGTTTTATTCAGCATGAGTACAGCTGGGACATGCTGCTTCATCAGAATAATGCATTTTAAACTTCCTGTGGTGGAAAATGACCCGTCATCTGTCAGCAGATCCAGCTTGTCTATACTCATGCTCAAAGTAACTGCAAAGGATTGTGGGTCAGGATGGCCAGAAAAGCATGCTGGGATACTTCCCAATCCAAACAGAGGGACATCCAGGTATTCTTTGACATTCCATCTACTGGCTCATCTTTCTCTGGCTGCTGGACAGTTTGGTAGTGAGGATACTGGAATGCAGATGAGTCGTCGTCTACATATTAGGAGTCTCATTTAGCGTGTAGGAAGCTAGAGCTGCAGGTTACTGATTGATTCATTTTGTACTCATTTACTTTGTCAAAGCTTGTAGAAGTTTTGACCTTTCTCCAACTAGAACATGCAACTAAATCTGAGCAGGGAGAGAAACAGTGGTGGTCACGTGGACCTAATATTTTTCTATGCAGTGGTCTGCTGGGGAGCAGGGAGCACTGAAAGGGACAGAAAGAGACTAAACAGAAGGTCAGGAGGAGGTTCTGTCCTGCACTGTTCCCTGGACTCCATAGAGGATGTTGGCAAAGCTCACATCCATCATGGACAATCCCTCTCACCCACTGCATGACACTGTGGGGTCTTTAAGCAGCTCCTTCAGCAGCAGACTGAGACATCCACCCTGCAAGAAGGAACGCTATCACAGGTGCTTCATCCCATCTGCTATAAGACTGTACAACATCAGCATCACTGGCTGATGTTAACATAAACTGGACTATATCATTACCACCCCAAACCATAAAATTTGCACTGACATTCTTGCACTGCACATCTTTGCACTTTTAAACTTTATTTTTATTTTTTATTTTTATTTTTTCTGTTAAGCCACTTTATCCTCATCTCTCACCCTTGTATATACTGTAAATATTATTACTATTGTTCTATTATTATTTTATTCTTATCACTACGTCCACTGTTACATAAGCTGCTGTAACAATGTAAATTTCCCCTGGAGTGGGGAGAAATAAAGAACTTTATCTTATCTTATCTTTTCATCATCCAACTTAGTGTGAATCTTTTACCTCAAAGCCCTGCAGCAGGACGTCAAACTGATTCTAGTCCAGGTTCCACATTCAGCCCAGTCTGATCTCCAGTAAAACCACAGCATAATAACCTATAAATAACCACAACTCCTAATTATTCCATTTGTTTTAGTGCAAAAAGCACATTTTGAAAATGTTCACATTTGAGGAATTATCTTTTGACAAAACATTATGAACAACCAGAAATGTTTTCAGAAAATAAGTTAAATTTCAACAGTTTTATGCCTCAGTTCATCATTTCCACATGACAACTTCCAGAGTGTCTACAAAGGAACACAACATTCAGTCATTTAGTAACTGAACAATCTGGTATTTAACTCTATGATCAAAACAACTTGTCATGATGTAGAAACTATTACAAATTTACAATCTGCAGTTAATGTCTTCTCTGGAACTTTTACACTGCATGCTGTGACCTCTGACCTCTTCATCATTCTACTAACAAGTCAGGACTCTGGGATTAAATCTGGGAAAAGTCATGTTGTTGATGGACCAATAGATGGCAGCAGAGACTCAGACACAAATCTCTGTCCCTGCAACCCATCAATAATCAATAATAACACTGATACATTATCAACCAATCATATTTTGGTCATTTTGTACATATTCCTGGTAGTTTTAGCTCATATTTTGGTCATTTTGTTCATATTTATGGTAGTTTCATCTCATATTTTGGTCATTTTGAACATATTTCTGGTAGTTTTAGCTCATATTTTGGTCATTTTGTTCATATTTATGGTAGTTTCATCTCATATTTTGGTCATTTTATTCATATTTCTGGTAGTTTTTTTGTCATATGTTGGTCATATTATATATATATATGTATTTCTGGTAGTTTTATCTGTGTGTGTGTGTGTGTGTGTGTGTGTGTGTGTGTGTGTGTGTGTGTGTGTGTGTGTGTGTGTGTGTGTGTGTGTGTGTGTGTGTGTGTGTGTGTGTTTATACATATATGAAGAAATGTGTAAATTGAATGGAAAGTCCAGTGGGAGTCTGAGTGTCACCAAGTCAGAGTTTATGTCTCAACTGCGGACGTTAGAGAAGACAGGCGGAGACAGTCTTAGTGGGCGGAGCTAAACTACCTGAAACCTGTGTTTCATTCGTTATAGATCTCATTCCGTCATTCTGAAATCAGTTTATTTCTCCCCCTCTTCTCTGTAACTATTTAGTTTAGAATTCTTTGCCTCTCCTGACAACTTTTGATAGAACAGCAGAAAAATACCTTCAATTATTACAATATCACTGTGATTCTCCACTGTGTATTATGCAGAATTGTAATATGATAGCAATTTATTTGTGTTGTGTTCATTATTGATGCCTTTAACCCTTCCATGCATAGAGGTCATGACAGTGTGCAGCTCTTCTAAAGCTGTTTTCTTGTATGTGCATAAGTTTTGATGGCATAGTTGGACATCAGCCACTACAGTGGATCCTATTGCATCATTTCTTCCACTGCCAGTGATTGGCTAGCCATTGCAAATTCTTAAAAAAAAAAAGAGTCAAACCAAGATGGCCGGCAGGCAGCCAGAAACACCAAGTAGCTCATTTTCTTTTGTTCAAGCCTTCTATAAAAAAGAGACCTTTGCAGGAAAGAAAAATATGGTGACATCGAGGAACATCTAAGGAGTTATACAATTGCAAAATTTTCCAAGTATTGATGTTATATTGGGAGGCAATTATGATTAATCTCATGTCCACTAAAGTGCACATCATGCATCACCAGCTATATTTCAACTACAATTCATTGGCCACAATTAGGCTATTACTGCTGCTGTTCTTGAAAATATGTCATCTGAGAGACTTGGGAATCTATACAGGAGAGTGAATCCCTCAATGCTGTTTGAATTATTTATGCATCAATTATTTTATTTTATAGTTCACATCACATTTCACAGTTCAATACACTGTATATCATTTTATCCATTTGTTTGTTAAATCCATATTTCTAGAGCAAAATGCATGGTGGCCATCTCAGTGGACATGTAAATATATTTTTTAGAAAAATGGGTTGAAATAAAATAAAGTACAAACCTTGTTTTTCATGCCTAAAGATGAATGAAAACAATTGGGGGAAAACAAAATCCTGACTGAGGTTATCATAATTCATGCATGAATGGGTTAAGGCGACATACCAAACAGTGACGTTTTAATTCCTTTTTGGACAATATACTAACATACATGAATTATTGACACACAAACTTACAAATTCTCAAAATACAAGCTCCTCAACTCTGTTCTTGGTTACAGTGATTCATTAGATGTACTTCTCCTATTTTTCTTAAATTACCATGTTTTCATAGCATCATCAAAATTTAATTGAGTTTTTTTTCCACAGTGTGATTTCAACATCATCAAAAAATAACCTGTGCTTATTCTAGTGATCTTTTTTGTTAATATGTTTCTTGATTACCACCCATTTGTGCTTCTATCTGCCTTCATCTTTGCAGACGGTGCCAACATGATTGACAACAGATGAGATTTTTCTTAATTATTCATTCGTAAGAACTTCAAATTTGTTATTTTTAACTGCTCTAAGCCTCAAGCAGAGAAAGCATAAACCTCCTCTTTGGTATTATCTGAACACGACATCATGACGATTTACTCTAATGAAGCTGGTCGAGTTTTGAGGAAAACACTTTAAATGAACAAGTCAAGTATATTCTAACCACCTGGAGCCTGATGTGCATCAAGAAACATGATGTTTCTTGATGCACATCAGGTGCTGCTGATCTGATCTGACCTGACGTTCAGCCACAGCATCAGTGTCTGATGAAGATAGGACAGCAGATCAGTCCTGTCTAACATCCTACTTCTGTTTCCTCTCACCTGAATCTTCCAACAAACTCCCCGACGTTCCTCCATCTGACGAGCAGAGTCCGTTCAAAAAGTTCACACTTAGTGCCAAAAATATTCATTCAAAGATGAAGAAACCATGAAAAGATCAATAAAACTAGGTGAGGGTTAAATAAAGTGGAGCTGTGTGGCTCGTGTGTTGGTGGTTTGATCCTGTCAGGTGTGTCTGAGTGGAACGTACCACCTGCTCAGGTCAGCGGGGGGAACACAGGGATACAAAAGTTAAAAATCCTGGCTCTAAGCCTTAATACAGTTTAGAGTGGACTTCACAGTTTATGTCACATGAGTGCATCTACATTAGCATAACATTTAATTTAATGTAGATGAGTTTTACTGCTCCAATCACAGACTGACCTGCTGCTGACATCACCTGTTCACCTGGAGCTCACCTGTTCACCCGACAGCAGCAACAAACTGGAGAAGAACTGAGGGATTCTGATGACAAGTTCATGGATCAAATAATAATTCAGTGGAATCTTTACTGCAGTAACACATTTTCTTCACCATCATATTACCTGAAAACTAAAAGACTCTCCTCAGTGAAGCAGCTCCTGGTTTATAAATCAAAACGCTGGAAAACACAGAGAAATACTAAAAGATCATTTTATTAAAACCAACAGAAGCTGGAAGAGGATTTTTTTTTAAAAAAAGGCTTTTGTTGCATAAATTCTGCAGCTTCCTGTTGTTGTTGTGGGAACAAGGTTTGACAAAATCGGACTTTCTGAGTGTAAACTGACTCAACGAAACCTGAACTCCAGTCAGAGAGAACAGGTTCCATTAGATTAGATTCTTTATTGTCAGTGGAAAAACAAACATTTTTAGTGCCCAAAACACCACGACAACACGAGTAAACTTGTTTTATGGCCTAACAAAGACAAAAACACACACAAAAAAACTCTTACATTTCACTTTCTTTCAGATTCTGTGCTGTTTAGAATCAAAATGAAAATAGAAAATAAAAATCTGTTTCAGTCCAATATTTTACTAAAACATTTCACAAATACTCCAAACACTGATAAGAACATTTCATATAAATCATCCATGCAAAAACCTCCAATCTCCAATTATTCTTTATAAATTTATACATTTTTACTGATATATTTGAAAAATATCAAAAAAAGGAAAACATACAGTAGAATTTTTTTTAAATAAGTAAAAAACAAAACACATTTTCACATCTGAGCTCAGAAACTAAAATCATAGTATTTTAAACATAAATCTCACGTTTAGGTCGGATATTGTCCATTTATAAAGGAAACACAGAAAAGTGGGAAATATAAAATAGAAATAATTTTAAAGAAGTGATAAAAAGCCCTCATTTCACACACATACACACTTATAACGACCAGAATTATCACCAGAAGGACTCAATTATCAGCCAGAAACGTTAAAAACAGAAATAATTCATTAGTTTTCTTTCCATCAGAGAAAATTAAGCATATTTAGGCTTCAAGTCTTGTGAAATTATCTTTACTGTACACATTACTGCTCTCTGGCGGACACAGGCGGTAACGACACTATTATTATTATTATTATTATTATTATTATTATTATTATTATTATTATTTGAGGCAAAGCTGGCGACATTACAGAGGAGCAGCACTTCCTGTTTCAACGTAAAACTATCGTAATGCTCTTATGCTAAAACGTGGTTTTGTGAGACTCAGAAGAATCTGCAGTATGAACCAAAATGTATTTAAGGACCACTAGCTTGTCGACTCCCTCAAATTGTGTTTGTTGTCACTATACGTTCAAAAATAAACACGTTATAGCTAATGTACAAATGCATTCGTGACCGGAAGTGTTAGCCGAGCTAGCGGAAGTGCTAACGAGGGTTTGCTATGACACGGACTAATACCCTAACACACGTAGTTCTAAAATCAATTCTCTCCAAGACACAGAGCTCTAGCTCCGTTTCCTGTCCCGGGTCTAATGTTTCAGCCTGATATCGTGATCAGCACCTTTTAAAGAGACGCTGCTGGTAGCGCTGGAGTTAGCTTGTCACTAGCTTCTGATTAGCTGCTAGCTCGCTAACGCTGCCATCACAGACGCAGATATAGATTGTCATTAGCTACATTGTGGATTCATTTCCTGTTAGGACGTGACTCAGACTACAACAAAAGTAACTGGAGCAAGTGGAGAAGCTAGCTGTCGTTAAATACGACTTGGTTTACACCAAAGATCCTTCTGAATCGACCAAAATCGCTTAGTAATACTTTTGACATAAAATGTACACTAAAGATGCTTTTACGTTGAAGAGTAACAGGAAGTGCTGCTCATCTGTAATGTCGCCAGCTATACAGTTAATAATAATGACGTGTCGTTACCGCCTGTGTCCACAAGAGGTCAGTAGCGCCCCCTCCTGTGACATGATCTTACATGAGAGAGATTAGATGACCTCAGAGACTCACACACAAATCTCTGTCCCTGCAACCGATCAATAATCAATAACAACACTGATACATTATCAACCAATCATATTTTGGTCATTTTGTACATGTTTCTGGTAGTTTTATCTCATATTTTGGTCATATTCACAGGACTCACCTGTTTTGAGAAAATCTCCACAACTCCTTGCACTGCTGGCATTTTCTGCACTTTTACAATTACATGTATTCCACAAGCCACTTTATGCTGATGTCACTTATAGTGTAGTAATACTGTATTTATTCATTTTTCATTCTTGTATATATTATTATTATAATTATCTTTACTGTAGTAAACTGTAGTTAGTGCTGCTCTGAAAGATTTTTGCTGCTCTAACACTTGAAATTTCCCCTGACCTGGGGAGTAATAAAGGACTGTTGTATATCTATGTGCAAGAACTGATACCTCATCTTCCTGTATATAGTCTTCTACATGGTATTTAAAAAAATCTGTGCATATATCCCTCTGGGCTGGAAACTGATTATAGTTTACTGCTATGGTGTATGGCTCTGGCATTAAATATACTACATATATAGCTGGTGGTAAATTCAAAAATATGTAGACGAGCAAATCAAGTATAGTGAGGGTGATGCAGAGTAGATTGATGGAAATGGGCAGCTGGAAGCAGTGGGCTGGAGGAAGGTCAGCAGCAGCAGCATCCCACAGATGGAGATTAGGCCAGTTGGTGGGAGAACCACCACAGATCTGAAGCATCCAGCTCTGGGATCAGGGACACTCGGAGAAAGGACACAGAGAGAAACAGAGTGAGTGTAATGCAATAATGGAACATATATTTATGGTATACCATTGTATATAATGCTAGATAGAGAAGGGCTCAGTGCATCCAGAGAGGTCCTCCAGCAGCCTAGGCCTATAGCAGCAGAACTAGGAGCAGAACTAAGGGACGTCCAAGAGGGGATGTCAGTTGTGCAAATGAAGACACCAGCTCACCCCGTCAGGGTCCCCCAGTCGTCCCCCATCGTCACCTTCATCAGTAACACCTGACAGGAAAACCTTCATCTTCATCAATTATACCTGACAGGAAAACCTTCATCATCATCAGTTACACCTGACAGGAAAACCTTCTTCTTTATCTTCATCAGTTACAGAGTTGGGGTTCTTCAACAGGTCCTCCATCAGCAGGTCAGTTCTGTTTCAGGTCATCAAATGAAGCTCTGGGAAACGTTGCATCAATGTAGAAAAGTTTCCTGGATGTTTTTTTATTTCACCACTGAACATGAATCACAGAACAGAAACAGATTATTTATTAATTTCATTTTTAAACTTCTGAGAGAGAAGGTCCAACAGGAGTAATTCACACACGTGTTCCAAAGCTTCTGTTCACAAAAACCCTCCAGGAGCTCAAGGATAGGTCACCTGTTGATGCTCAGCTCAAACCTGTCTGCTCCACTGAGTATTTCTGTAGTGTCTGATCAGAGCAACTCATTCAAAGATCTATTTATTTTCATACTAAAACTAAAATGTCAAACAGCATACCCTGACTAGGGTGCTTTTCTAGACTAAAACATTGAAAACATCTGTATGATGTGAAGTAAATACCTGTGTGAACCTGTTGCAGTAGAAATAAGAACGGCCGATCTGCTTTGAAAACTGGAGCTCGGGATCTTTTGAGGAGGACCATCCCTGCAGGGATAGAAAATCATGTTTTAGAAACTTTATTTTTTTTATTTTTTTTTTTTTTATTTTTTTGTCTGCATTTGTTCTCATTGTTTAACTCCACAAAAGGGGAGTCAACATTTTATGAGATTGATGCATATTTTAGTCTTGCAGCCAAATATTTTAATATTTAGTGCATGTGTGTGACCATCACCGGCCCTCCCTGAAAGCTAAGCAGATATTCTTTATTAGAATTCCCTATTATGAGCCAGGGAGGGCAGTGCTACACCTCAGTGGTGTGTGGGGGAAACAAAGACTGGACAGGACGAACAGGACAAACAAGATGAACAGGGATAGAAATTAACAGGCGGTGCTATTGCAATTAAAGATAGTAAGGTGGTGTGTTATTCCCAACTACTAACTGTCCATCAATAAAAAAAAAAATTTGAAAAAAGAACACCAAACCAACACAAAAGAAAAAGAGATTCAATAATAAATGAACAAATGGTACTGAGCACCATAATTGTGGGTGTCTTGATAGTATAGAATAGAATAGAATAGGCCAGAAAAGGATACTAGTGCGAGAGAGAATGAGTTTAGGGTAGAGACTGGAGAAATTCTCAGCACATTCTGGCGGGACCCATCAATCGCTGAAATGGGACTCGGCAGTAGCTGGCAAGACCTGATCAAACATGCAAGTGTGAAGAACCCCGAAGCCCAGAACAGCAGTCACGGCAAGGCAGGGCCAAGTCAACAGGGCATCCCTCCCCCCGGGCCGTAGGAGCCACAGGGCGGCACCCCCAGAGAGCCACCGGGGCCACCGTGAACGACGCGAACCCGGAGAACAAGAGGGAGCAGCTACTGACACCCCCTGCGCGCCCAGACCGACCCAGGTGGCCCGGGGCACGAGGACCCACCCGCCACCCAAACCCTAACCCCGCCCACCCCAGTCCCCACCAAACCCCCCACCCCACCACCCGACCCGCCCACCCCCACCCCCTCTCCCTCCCCCGAGGGGGCCAACGGCCCCACACAGCCAGGAAGCCAGACACAGGGGCCGAGCGGCCCACCGAAGGGATGGCAACCAGCCCATCACAAGGCAGGCCACCACCGGGAGCCGGCCAGAGGAAATCGGAGCCGGGACCCGATGTGAGTCCAGAGGGTAAAAATGGACAGTGTGGTGGGGCCCGGCGACGCCGACAGGGAGGCACCCCGCATACCCCCCGCACCAGGCCCCAGGTGAGCGCAGTACACCCAGGGCCCCCACTCCCCGCAATGCGCCCTGACAACCCACCAGGACAGAGCCACCACATGCCACCAGCCCGCAGTACAGCCACAGCGCCCACCAGGACGGCCAATCCAGCCCCCGCAGCCCACCAAGAGCCATCGCACCTGCCCGGACCCGTCGGGCACGCAGGAGAACCCCCCCCGACCACAGCCCCCAGGTCCCGGGGACCCCCCAGCCACAGCAACACGGATGATGGTCCACCCCCGCCACACCATAGCTATAAGGGGGCCGGGTCCCACCAGTGAGGCCATATTAGTGAGATCCCCCCATTACTCCCTGTTAATATGTCTCCCGATCCCAGACTGGAGACATTATCCCTGCACCGTGATAGTGTAACCCTGAGTGTCATGTGGTGCATGTTTTAGAAACTTTAGACAGTTGGTTTGTTCTGTTCTATTAACCCTCGTGTCGTCCTGCGGCTCAAAATTGACCCGTTTTAAATTTTGAAAATGTGGGAAAAAAATATTTTCACAGTGAAACTTCTGATGTCCACATTTTCAACATTTTGGGGAAACTGTTGAACATTTTTTTGGTGGAAAAAAAAATGTTAAAATGTTTCTCAACAACATTCATAAAAAAATCAACCAAAATCCAGCAAATTTCACTGGATTTTGGTTGATTTTTTTGTGAATGTACTTAAAGACAATAGTAGAAGTTTTACTGATATATATATAATCACTTTAGATAGATTTTTTTGGAATATTTTTACTCACTTCTTGAAAATATCTACAAGAATTTTCTTGCCAAATCGGGGATTATTTTAAAATAAAACTTTTAAGGGAAACTTCTAAGGAATTATTGGAGTTTTCTTCTGAAGCTTTTGCAAATTTTCAGAAATTTGGGGAATTTTTTTGCTGAATTTTTGGATCTTTTTTCAGACAAGGAAACAATATTTTTTGGTGCCCGTAAATGAGGACAACAGTAGGATTAATATCTATTTGTTATATTAATATCTATAATATTATCATCAGTAGCAGCAGCTGCTTTGGTCCCGTCCTCCGTGACTTCTATCCTAACTTAATGGAAGGCATCAGACACATAGAGACCCTCCTCCACTTCAGAAGGAACAAACTGTCAGATACCTGAAGAACCTGGGATTAAACCTGAAGGACATCCTGGATGTTTATGAACTGATGGACTGACCTGAGATCCCGGTGAAGTCGGCTGCTGTGGGGTTGAAGGCGTCACTGATGCCCATAGCGGGGAGCACCGACCTCAGGTTGAACTTGTTCTGCATTCTGAATCTGGAAACACCAGAAGAAGATCCATGTTTATGAACCAAGCCTCATGAAGAGTCTGCAAGTCCTGAACCAGTCTCTAATCCTGAAGCATTGTTCTCTACCTTGGGAGGAAGATGTCCATCCTGGTTCTGCGCAGGCCGGTGTCCCAGGACGCTAGGTGGCGCTGTGTGAGCTGAGCCTCCAGGGAGGACAGTAGCGTCTTCCTCTCGCTGGGTAGAACCACCTGCAGGCTCAGGGAGCGGCCCAGGAACGGCAGCTCCAGAACCGTGTAGCGCTGATCCGATCCCGTCCTGAGCTGACCTGAGGGGAGATCAATGAGGTCAGGACTTCTTCTGATTCAGTCATCAGTAGAGTTTAGCTCAGGTCTATTTCCACCTGATTTCACTTTAAACGTCACAGAACCATGTCCAACAGATTAAAAGAAAGACAACACCAGAGTAGAAACAGAAACGACTCACATCATTTGTAAATGCCAAACATATTTAACTAAACATTTTATTAAATATCGAGAAAGTGAAACATTTTCTCTTGTCACTGTGATAATAAACAATTATTGGATGGTGAAAGAAAATGTATTTAAATGTTCTGAATGGAACAA